>NW_016108015.1:31824-73543 GCF_001604975.1 Cebus imitator
ACTAGGCAGGTCGTCTCCCAATATTTAACACTTTTATCTATTCCTCTATTCTTAAGCCAAGTTTACACAAAATTTAGATGTAACATTTTTAAAGTGCTAGACAGAAGTATAAATCCACATTTATAGGAAATAATTTAATTGTTTAAGGATAAAATAGTATATTAACTCACAGCTTGATACCTAGCATTTCAGATATATGAGTTTTTTAAAATCATATTCTAGGCACTGTTTCGTCACTTGGAATAAAAAGGGAAGCAAAGCAAATACCCAGTTTCCATGAAAGTTACAATTTAGTGGCAAATAATTAAAAAATATGTACAATATGTATAGGATGTAAGGCAATAAAGCAAGGTAAGCAGAAAAGGAAAACTTTGTCAGTTCTCATTTTTGGTTATCACTCATTATGATTTTAGTCTTTAATGCATGCGCTAAACACAAATTTTCCAAAATTATCTCTTTGCTACCAATTTAAGCATGATTAATTATCACATGGAATTTCAACAGGCTAACTTCTAGCCTCAGATTGTATGTGAAAACAAAACCATGTAAGCAATGCAGAGAATGAAGATAAAATTGCTGTTCTAAATAATTTGGGAATTTTTATTTTCCGTTTTCATTTTGCACTATATTATTTGGAGTTCAAATTAATCAGCAAATTGAGAAGTAAAATTATGTGGCAGCGTGATCAAGACTGGTTTTCCCTGCTAGCTTTACAATTATTCAGTTTTAGTTTAAAAGTTATATTCATCCATCTTTTCTACTATACTGTTTCCTAACAGCTAGTTATAAGTATATCCTACCTCATTATGTAGGTAGGATATTTACAGAAAAAAATTTACAGAAAAAAATTTAAGTACTCAACAGAAAAATCAAAAACTACGTATTTTGCAGAAATTTGTGTTTACGTATTTAACTAAAATAAGGATTAAAACTGCTGAATAGAGATGTTAAAATGGTTAAACCAAATACACTATCACAAAAAAAGCTACCGTAGCAACTTAGTCAAAAATTTAAAAGATTTTCATTTTAGTAACATCTCCAGGGTATTATAATACAAGTTTCTCATTAGCTATAGGCATTCTTTAGTCAATGTTCTCATGTGTTCATTTATCAGTTTTAAACCATAAAATCATATAGTAGTTTGACAATAACTGTCTTAAAGCATAATTTTCCTTTTTTGTTGTTGTTGTTGAAACAGAGACATCAGAGACTTACACATTTAAAATTAACAATGATCAAGGGGCTCTAAAGTGAATTAGAGTGGTGCAATGAAAGGACACCAAAACAGAGGTGGAGATATTTAAATGAATTTCCTAAGTTAAAACTAATTTAAAAATCTTAAAAACTAAATTAGTACATTCAAGCATAATTTTTAAATTACAGAACAAAAATACTATTTATTGTTATGAAAACTTTAAGAATATTTTAGTTTGCTGAGGATCAGACACTACATAATCTATATTTTGACAGACCATTAAGTACATTCTCAATCTAGAAATCTTTTGTCTCAGAAAAGATGGAATTTTAAAACAACATATTGTCTAATTTCAATACATGAGATATACAGTAAGAAGAAAAGGTATTTTTAAGCAATGGTTGCAAAAGACTTTGATTCAATCTAGATAAAACATTTGGTAGATATCTTTAAGCTTCCTCTTTTACTGATTAGATTTCTTGCCTTTTTGTACTTGTCTCAGGGACTTGGATCTATTGTCTTGGGGAGAAGAAGTATCATTTTTCAGCCTGCAACAGTAAGTGTATTACATCTCAACAGAGCTATTTTTAGAAATAGGCAGAGTATAGTTTTTAGTAATATACATATTTAAAGTCATATTTATGTTATAGCTTCAAGAAGACTTTAAAGACATACTAACAATTGAAAACTTTGTTTCGATCATGATTCAAATGGACCAACAGTAAAAAGACATTTTTGAGGCAAATGAAAAAAACTGAATGTGAACTGAATGCTAGAAAATACTGATAAATTATTTTTAATTTATTGAAAGTGATAGCAGTCTTGTGGTTATTCCTTTTAAGTCATATCTGTTAGAGGTGTTTGTTTGTTTGTTTTGAGACAGAGTCTTGCTTTTTCGCCCAACCTGGAGCTCAGTGACGCAGTCTCAGCTCACCACAACCTCCGCCTCCTGGGTTCAAGTGATTCTCCTGCCTCAGCTTCCACAGTAGCTGGGATAGCAAGTGCCTGCCACCATATCTGGCTAATATTTTGTATTTTTAGTAGAGATAGGGTTTCACCGTGCTGGCCAGGTTGGTCTTGAACTCCTGACCTCAAGTGATCCACCAGTCTTGGCCTCTCAAATGGTGGGATTACTGGCATAAGCCACTGCCCCCGGCCTAGAGTTTTTAACTGAAGTGTTTTCAGATGAAATAAAGTGAGGTCTGGGATGTGGTTTTAAATATTCCAGAAAAGAAAAAAAAAAAAGGAGGATAGAGTAGATGAAATCTGAAAGGGAAATGTGGATAGCTGTTTAATCTAGGTCGTTGGTACCTGGGAGAGGTGAGCTGGTGATTATATCATTCTCTTCATTTGTATCTGTTTGAAATTTTTTCATAATAAAAGTTACATTAGTTGAAACAAGCTCAATTTTCTATTTTCTTATTTTTTTAAAAGCTGCTTAATATTTTTGATCATCAGAGAAATGCAAATCAAATCTGCAATGAGATGTCATCTCACTCTAGTCAAAATGGCTTTTATCCAAAATCCAGGTAGTAACTAATACTGGCAAGGATGTGGAGAAAAGAGAACCCTTGTGTGCTGTCCTTGGGAGTGTTAATTACTACAACCACTGTGAAAAACAGTTTAGGCATTCCTCAAAAAACTAAAAATAGAGCTACCATACAATTCAGCAATCTCACTACTAGGTGTATACCCAAAAGCAAGGAAATCAGTATATTGAAGAGATATCTGTACTCCCATGTTTATTGCAGCACTATTCACAATAGGTAAGATTGGTAAGCAACCTAAGTGTTTATCATCAGGTGAATGAATAAAGAAAATGTGCTATATATGCACAATGGATTACTTATTCAGCCTCAAGAAAGAATGGGTTCCTGTCATTTGCAACAAGAGCTGAGTGAAATTGAGGTAATTATGTTAAGTGAAATAAGCCAGGTACAAAGATAAACATAACGAGTTTTCAATTATTTGTGGGAGTTAAAATAAAAATAATAGAAATAATGGATATACAGAGTAGAAGGATGATTACCAGTGTCTGGAAAGGGCAGTGGTCAGGTGTGCAGGAAAGTGGGTATGGCTAATGAGTACAAAAATAGAAAGAATGAATAGTACTAAGTATTTGCTTGCACAACAGGGTCATTACAGCCAAAAAATAATTTAATTGTACATTTTAAAAGAACTAAAAGAGTATAACTAGATTGTTTATAACACAAAGGAAAAGTGCTTTAAGTGATAGATACCCCATTTACCACTTATTATGCATTGCATGCCTGTATCAAAGTATCTCATGTAACCCATAAATATATACACCTGCTATATAGCTATAATAATAAAATATTCCTTGGTAAATAACATAATAAACTCAAAAATATTTAAAGAAAATCAAATTATAGACACAAGAGTACATATTTCATTTACAAGAACATATGTATCAGTTATAAAACACAATTACACTCACTAAATGTAAAAGGCAAAGACTTAAAACAAGTTCTCATGTTATACTGAGAAAAAGAAATAACAAAAACTAAATGATAACCTATCCAACCAAACAGAAATTTTAAAATAATATTAATGTATCAGGAATTTAATTGAAAATATCTTGATTTATTTATTTAAGCAATATGAACTGACTCCAATAATGTGCTCTAACCTTTTTATATTAACAGAAGATAGATATGGGTATTGTTGATAAGGAAATCACACAAAAATAATACAAGGCAGTGAATAAACACAGAAAGTGGGACTGGGAAAATATGAATTACAAAATACAAATGGGACTCTTGGGCACCTAGCTTCAAGAATGGATCAATGGTTTTATGGTGCACCTATTTAAATTGTTATATCAATACATGATAAGTCATATAAGAATCTGATTCTGCAATGTGGAAGAAGTTCTGATTGGGGTTCTTGTAAATTGCATATATATGACAGCACCTAAAAGGTAAGGTATTTATATGTTTCTTATATGTTTTCTCATCTCTAAATTCTGCTCCACCTTCAACATCAACTCTGATGTCAACTCTGTCTCCTCTATTTCTTTCACACTGTGTCTTAGTCTGTCTGGGCTGCTGTAACAAACTCCATAGGCTGAATAGCTTATAAATAACAGAAATTTATTTTTCACACTCCTGTGGTTTGGGAAGTCCAAGATCAAGGTACCAGAAGATTTAACATCTAGTGAGAGCCTGCTTCCTGGTCCATAGATGGACATTTTTTTTCTGTCTTCACATGGCCAAGAGGAAAGGATCTCTCTGGGGCCTCTTTCATAAGAGAACTATTCCATTCATTAGGGGATGACCCTCATGACCTAATCACCTTCAAAATGACCTATCTTCAAGGACTCTCACATTGAGGATTAGGTTTCAACATATGAATTTTGAAAGGACACATTTATTTAGTCTACAGAACACTACATACTAATTTAAAAATTATGTAACTTATTTTCAAGATAAATACCGAAAACAAGCAACTCTTGCCATTCTACTTCTACCCTTACAGTTCAAGCCACCTTTTCTCATCTGGACTTCTGCAAGATTCCCTTGACAAGCCTCTCAATCTGGCTACTTCTGCCTTTGCTTTCTACAGTCTACTGTCCCTCAGCATGTAAAGCGTGATGCTTTTATAATACGTCTCAGACTATGTTGCCTACACTTGCACTGGTCCCCTTTTCACTCGGAGTAAAAGATACACGGTTTGTAATGCCCCACGAGGTACAATAATATACATGTGGCTCATTTTCTCACTTAACTCTCTGCTCACTTGTTACTTTGAAAGGCATCCACCTGACTGTGATTTATTTTCTTCCTAGCACTCAGAATGATATCTATTTTTTAAATTATGTTATTTGTGTTTTTTTTCTAAAAAAAAAAAAAAAAAAAAAAAAAAAAAACTTCACTAGACCAAGAACTTAGTTGTTCACAGCTGGATTCTGCAGGCCTAAAATACTAGTAATTGAGGTTTTAAAAGGAATGGCAAAAACCACAATTACTTTTACACCAACCTACAGTACTTGGTTCACAGTAAATATTTAAATATTTATTACTGTGGTTGCTGAAATTGTGAGTGATATTTTAGGCATAAATATTTAAAGATTTTAAAAGATGGCAAATTAACAAACCAAAGTAAAGGAAGGAGAATCAAATGAAGATTAAAATATGTTTTATAAAAGGAAGTTTTCTTTAACAATGTTACATATTTATTTTTGTATAACTAATGCATACACATGGTAAAAAAAAAATTCTAAACTGTAAACACAGTACAAAAGATAACAGTGGTAGCCAGGTTACATGAAAGACTAAAAGGCAGGCATCAAATTAAGTATTAACATACATTAAAAGTGACTGAAATCTTCTCCAGCTCATAGATACTATATTTGTTTTCTATTTACAGAGCAGAATATTGTGATGCCATAGCTTTCAAATTTTCATAGTACTGTAAGTGAACAGTAAATACTGACTAGTATCCTTGTACCATGAATCTAAACACTTGCCAAAAACGGTTATGAAATTGCTTAATGTGACTTTCTGGTCCTTCTCCAATCAAATATGTTTTGGAGTATAATTATTTGGTGAAAACATAGCTATTGAATCTGTCAAGCTGAATGCATAGAAGACAGAAAAGAAGAAAGGGCTGATCAAATGCCAGTAGAAAACTGTTACTAATATCCAGTCACATTTGATAGTTCTATAGAATAAATTTACTTTTGAATCAGATTTCAGCTTTTGTATGTTTATAAACTATAGGTGGTACATATTTAACTTTTAAACAAATGGTATTTAAATAACTTAATAAAGTTCCTATAGTAATATTAGCTTTACTTATACCTATACTCATATATTATCAAAAAACTACATACGGTGGGTAGATCAAAAGAGAGCCCCAGTGCACATTATGTCCAGCTAATAAAAGGCATAAATATTCTACCACTGTCCAATGCCATAGATTTTTTTAAATCCATAAATTATGATTATTTTCTTTAGACATCTTTTCTCTAAAATCTAATAATTACAGTATATAATTAAGAAAGTACAATGAGTATCATGTCTGCGTTGAGCAAAATAATTAATATTTGGTCATCCAAAGCTGAAATTATGACCAAATGCTTTGTTTTCTTTATTGAGAGTAAATAAAAAACTCTTTGCCTGTGGATAATTAGAGTGAGACCACAAACCCTCAACTATTCACTTCTGTATTTGCTATCACAAGCAAGAAAACTTATCAAATTTTCATGGGTTAAATAACTAATATTGTTTATATTGAAGTTTTTGAAGCTATTTCTTACTGCTTAACAGATTATGGTAATTTGTATTTATTGCATTTCTTTTCTTGATGGTGACTGTAGTACATATTTGTTTCACAAAGTGGAGATAGCACTATACAGAAACTGGCAAAGAAATCACTCACAATTCCAGCAACCAGAGATAAATACATTTAACATTTTAGCATATGGTGATAATTACTAGCACAAAGAATATGCAAGGAGGAGAAAGATACAGAGAGAAAGAGATTAGATAGCTAGATATATATATATATATATATATATATATAGATGATAGATAGATAGATAAATAATTGATAGAATGAATGAATGAATGGGATAGTGGGTTGAATGATGGTCTCCAAAAAGATATGTTTACGTCCAAGACCTAATTACCAGAATCTGTGAATGTGACTTTATTTGGAAAAGAATCTTTGCAGACATGTTAAGGGTCTCAAGATGAGATCATCCTGAAATACCCGAGGTGAGCCCTAAATACAATGACAAATGTCTTTATAGGAGACATACAGAGATGATTCACCTGGGGAAAAGAGACGATCATGTGAAGTTAGACTGGAGTTACGCAGCCATAAGTCAAGCAAAGCCTAGAACCACCAGAAGCCTTCTGAGGGAGTGCTAACATCTTGATTTTGAACTTCTGGCCTTAGAACTGTGAGAAAATAAATTTCTGCTATTTTCAGCCACCATGTTTGTAATCATTTCTCAACAGCACTCCAAGGAAATTAATACATATGCAATTAGCATTAATTTTTCACACATTATGGTAGATACTTTACATATATGGTATTGTAGGAATCCTTCTCTTTGTCCAGACCAACTTAAATATAGCTGGTAAGGTTATAAGTTATTTCAAAGAGAGGTATGTTTCATGTATCCTTTTGCTTTGAGATATAGATGTCTGATTTCAGGGAGAATACAAAGATTACAAGACATAGAAACAAGAAGTTGATCTCTGGCTGGGACTACTGATGGATCTCAGTAGAGGGAGATTATAATGAGAAGCATCAGGGTTATGTTAGGTAAGGATTCAATTACTCTTTATTTAGTGATAAAATATGGTATATAATATGGAAATATGCACTATTTTCACTTATTGAAGTTTTGATGTCAATGTGAAATCTGATGGATCAGTCATGGTGTCTGGTTACTGGCAAAAATCATTAATCCCAGTGGGAAATGATGGATAGTTACTCTAGAAATGGCATGGTGACACTCATAGCAGGATCAGATTTGTTTATAAATGCACATGAAGAGCCTCTGGGTTTTCATAAAAACGTTCAAATAAGTTAATTATAAAGGAGAATAGGGGAAAGGGAATAAGAAAAGTAAAATGTGAATGACTGTTAATGTAACAGTATCAAAAACTTAAAAGGCCTAGAAAATTTGGGTTTATAATTATCTTAGTTAATTCTTATAACTTCTTTCCTGGGAGACATACATATATGACAAACCAGTCTCTGAATGCGAATTGTAATTTGGCAAAAAAAAATTAGATGTGGGCTTAATTACTATTCACCTAACCTTTTCTTTAAATATAGTTATCCCTTTCCCTTGTTATCCATGAGTGGGACTGGTTCCAAGACCCCTGCATGCTCAATTCCCTTATATAAAATGGTGTAATATTTTCACATAACCTGTGCACATCTTTCAATATACTTTAAATCATCTCTAGATTATCTACAATTAAAATAGGCCAGATGCAGTGGCTTATGTATATAATCCCAGCACTTTGTGAAGCTGAAAGCAGGAAGATCACTTGAGCCCAAGAGTTCAAGAATGGTCTGAGCAACATAGCAAGATCTTGTTTCTGTAAATATTAGAAAACACAAATAGCCAGGCACAGTGTTTGTGTGTAATTCCAGTTATTTAGTAGGCTAAGGTGGGAGGATCGCTTGAGCCTGGGAGACGGAAGCTACAGTGAGCCCTGACTGCACCACTGCACTCCAGGTTGGGCTACAAAGTGAGACCCTGTCTTCAAAGTAAAAACCGAAGACAACGTAAATACTATGTAAATAGTTGTTATTCTGTATTTTTTATTTGCATTATAATTGTTGTTGCATTGTTTTTATTTTTTACTTTTTAAATATTTTTGATTCAAGGTTAGTTGACTCCCCAGATGAGGAACTCACAGTTATGGAGGGCAAACTGTGATTTTGTTTTGTTTTGGTTTGGTTTGGTTTGGTTTTTACTGACTTCTGTCCACCAGAGGGCATATGGGACTGTGTTCACTTCTGACTTCCAGTCCTGTCAGCTCTAAATAGTATAAAGTAAGCCATTTAAAATTCCATCATGACATTCAATATTATTGAGATTTTTTTACTGTGTAAAATACGACATAGTAATAGCACTAGTGGAAAAAATAACAAAGCCAGATGTAGATATTTGATATTCCTGCATAAAATCAGAAGCTTGTAGATACATTAAAGATGAACTTAAAAATAATAAACATCATGAATCTCCTAGATTTCTGAAATTACGTAAGCTCCCAGAGCATCTACATATCTTCTTATTTTTTCTTTTACTTTGCAGTGGAAGACTATATCTAAGTTTACAATTTTTGAAGCCACTATCACACTTTTAAAAATACATAAATATCACTCCTGCCTTCTCTAATTCATTGATTTGAAAAAGCTGTTTTTATTAAGGGGTAGTCCCTAGGCCAACAGAGTGATACTCATGGAACCAAAAGTCTAGGAAAAACACAGTTTCAAAACATTTTTTGAAATTTTAAGTTCTAGGATTCATGTGCAGGACATGAAGGTTTGTTACATAGGTAAATGTGTGCCATGGTGGCTTCCTGCACCTATCAATTCGTCACCTAGGTTTTAAGCCTCACATGCATTAGCTATTTATCCTGATGTTCTTCCTCCCCCTGACTCCTCAACAGGCCCCAATGTGTACTGTTCCCCTCCCTGTGTCCATGTGTTCTCATTTTTCAGCATGGAATCAACCCAAATGACCATCAATGATAAAGTGGATAAAGAAAATGTGGTACATATACACCATGGAATATTATGTGGCCATAAAAAGGAATAAGATCATGTCCTTTGCAGGGACATGGATAGAGCTGGAAGTCATTATCCTCAGCAAAATAACACATAAACAGGAAACAAAACTGTTTTTTTTTTTTGAGTGTGTTTTTAGTCTTTAAAAATAATGCTTAATAACATTTGCCTTATAAAGCTGAATATTGTTAATAACACAATACCTGTAATCACTTATCTCCTGAGTGATTAATGAAGGTGACAATAAATAGAAACATAGGCATAAAAAAATAGGTTAATTGGCATTCACAAAGTCCTTAGTAGAAAGCTACAGGGACTTGAAGAATTAGTTAGAAATTTTCTGGTATATTTAATATTTAATGTAAACATGCTTATTTGTTTATAAACCAGAAGTTTTGTTTTGAAAAATTCTACCGCAGATTACTTCTACTATAAATGCAAGAAACTCTGCTTTCAAACAACAGCATCCCATTCTTTTTACTATACATATGTAACAAATTTCTTGTTCTATAAGTTATATTAACATCTATATAAATTATTGGGATATGGATTATTTAGATGCATGGTGGAATCTTAGTAAATTTACAGCTAGAAGCTTATATTTGAGCCACGTTTTCCCAGTAGCCACATGGCTAGGTCCAAAATATTATCTATTAATTATCAAGAGGTTTTTTTTTTTCTGAAAAACATGATTTTAAGATTTGTCAGTTATTTATGAGCAACAATGAATTCACCAAATTTACAATTCTTCTTGCTGCTAACTGATAAAAGTACTAGTGATAGTGTTTGAGGAATCAGAATCACACTAATGAAGAATAAATTTCAAATACCAAAATAAAATTAGAAATGCACAGTTATTGTAGAAATTGTTTGTTAATGATAAAGGAAGGAATACTAGGAATAGTTATAGATGAAGCAGTTCTTAGATAAATGAACTGAAAGAAGAAAGCTGATTGGGTTAGTAGAGGGTCAAACTACACTGTAGCTAGGAAAATAACATCTTTGGTAACTCACTAAAAAGCTCCAAACCAAAGATTATTCATTATAGGAATCTCTTTTGGGCAGAAATGCCCCTGTAATCTATCCATAATGAGAGTAAAACCCCAGATCCAAGCAAAAATAGCCAAAAGCAAGCTAATACAATTTTCTAACATTAACATCAGAAAAAGCAGACATCTAGGCAATATGCTTTATTAAAGGTGAAGTTATATTTCATAAAGTTTAAGGGGACTTCCATCATGACTTCTGTCATTATTTTGTACCGTAAATCATTGGACCTTCATTTAACTACTCTAAGACTAGATTTTATTTATATTGACTCATTTGGTTACTCTAACCAAGCGCTTACAGGACCTGGAACAAGAGTATAAATAAAAACCTACAGACTACATGTATAAATATTTAAAAGTTCTAAATCAAGCTAACTATGGGAGCCAACAAATATTTAAATACCGATTTATCCAATTTTGACAGAATGCACAATTTTCAAGTGCACTTGAAGCATTTACCCAAACTTATAATATGGTGGTGTAGATACAGCCTCAAAAGAATTACATCCTGGCATATAATTATTCACTGCAATAGAAATAAGCTAGAAATCAAAATAACAAAAGACAATGAGAGATGAGGAATTAAACCGTTGATCAAGACAGAGTAACAGAGATCAGATTTAATACTGCACCTGTAACAACCCAATAGAACTAGACAATATTTACAAAATAATAATTTCCAAGAATAAACATCAGGGAATGAAATGAGAGTCACTGCAAAAAGAAAAGTAAATGAAGTGAGCCCTAAGATTGATCCACTTACTGCATTAAAAGCATTCCCAGTCTGTATTGCAAAAGGGGGATTTCAGGTGGAGCATAGGGTGTTCTCTGAGTTTAAGATGGAACTAAAAGTCCCGAGAAGCTAACGAGAGAGTATCAGGGAGGAGAGAAATCCATACAGAGAGAATCCCAAAGACCTTCCAAAGATTCCCCAGAAGTATTCCTCAGGGTACCACTATGTGTGTGAACAAACTAACCAAAGCTGGGGCAGAAACATAAAACACTTAGAGGAAACTGTGCTCAGCACTCACCTAAAGCTGGGAAATAGTGCCTGTTCCCACCAACCAGAGTGGAAACCTCATAATTCAAGAGGGGCTGTGTAAAGTACTAAGAAGGATCTTGCTTAAATTGTGGAGAATAATAGTATTCCTGGATCGAACATGAGTGATTGTCTTGTCTAACAAATCTCAAAAGCAAGTCTTGAAGGAATAAAGTGTTTCCAAATAACTTAACTGCATCTCAGAACAAGTGTTCCATATATATATATATATATATGTGTGTGTATATATATGTGTGTGTGTATATATATATATGGAACACTCAATAGCACAAAGACAATATCTCTCTAAATCTAAAAGTCCTAATTTAAATTCAACTCCATATTTAGGAAACTCTAAAAGTTACTTCTAACATTTATTAACAAGAATTAAGGCCAAGTAAAGTTTAACAAAGAAAAATTAGGAGAGGATCTTGACTAAATACATATTAAAATACTATAAAGGGGTAGTCATTTAAAGAGAACACTCCTGATACAGAATTCTAAAATACAGCAATTTAAGAGAGTAGAAGTTCAGAAAAAGGCTTTTTATACACAGACATATGTTGTATAAAAAAAGAAATGTAATATAATGGAAAAAAGACAAGAATATTGAGATAACTAGATATTCATTTTAGGAAAAATATTAACAGAATTCATAAGATAGAAAGAATAAATCCCAGAAAGGTTAAAACTCTAGGTTTTAAGCTATATAGGCTTCTTATGTCTGCTAATGGATGTCTCAATTATTAGATCAATTTTGGTGAGAAAAAAGTTAAACATGCTGGATAAACTATTAAAATATCTTAGCACCAAAATTCTAAAATATATACTGAGATCAAAATATACTAAAGTCAAATACTGAGGAAATGGAACCCACTTGAACACTGAAATTCTCTCCTTTTATTTTTCTTTCTAAGAGGCATTTGCAAATCTCAGTAAGCTGGAACTATAGCTCTAATGAGCACCTAAGATAAAAGGGATTTAAGCCCACACTGAGGATTCAACTCATCACAAAATGAGAGAGAAACTCAAGTGTATACACCTCAGTGAAAGCAAGAACGAGAATTAAAACAGTTGTCATGCATATTTACAGCCTGTGTTTGTATGTTCTTAAAAACTCAAGGAAGCTCAAGCAATCACATTGTTCTAGATTGTAAAGAGCTTTCTGAGCACAGCAGAGGTAGTTTGGCAAATCCTTTATGAATAGATTTTGAAATGGCTAACACAGGCTCAGTGATACATAGTACATTGGAAAACAAGGAATAATGTCTGTGTAGAAACTGAAATGCTGGTCACAAGAAATGTATACCTGAAAACTTCAAATACTTCAATGAACGAATGCATATTATTTAAAAGTAGAACCACTGTAACTGCATGTAAAATAAGGGAAAAGTTTAAATGTTTCTGAAGGAATTACAGAAAGTGTCACTGAAGTTTTAGAAAGTACCAGTATTTCTGAAAATAAAAACTCAGAAACTTAAAATCCTATCAATTAAAAGCTTAATACATAAAAAGGGCTTCACTACAGCAGTAAGCTCCTAGAACATATCTCTTCCACTGATCACAACTAAAATCTGACCAAACAAATGTTTATTAAATCTATCTGAATTAAAAAATAAAGAAGGTGAATTGTGGAAGACAGTGAAACTTTGAGAAGCAATTACTATCAGGTTTCCTCTACTGTTTTCTGGTTTGGGTTTTTTTTGTTTTGTTTTGTTTTTCTTTCCTAGCTATGACTGGACTTCAATCTTGGGCTCTAATCACAGTGATGTCAATTGGTAGAACATGGTAGACTCACTGCTCTGTTCATGGCCAGAAAAACAAGCAAGTGAAAATATTGAAAGAAGCCCAGGCAGCTAGGAAATCCAAAAGGGGAGAAAGCCAGGAAAGGAGATTCCTTATTTTGCAAATGTACCCATGCGTCACAACCTAATTCCTAAACCATATGTGTGTGGGACCAAAATCAAACCTAAGAAAGCCTCTGAGAAACTAAACCTTGATTTGATCAAACCACACAAACTTCGGCCTCACCCCCGATCACCATGCTTTGCGCAAATCCAAATCAGCACAGCAAAAACTGTGAACACTAAATTGCTGGTTAAACCACTGTCCATAGTTTAAATAAAATTATTGAATTTTGAACACTTTGATTGTTTAACTTTGTAGGAAACTGCAAAATGTTTCCCACTTTCTGATGGAATCTTCTTCCTCCTACATGAAGAATTTCCTTTTTTTTTTTTCAGTTCAAAACTCCTTTATTATCTCTACTCATACTCTTTCTGCAGTCTACTTAAGAATTTAATAGTTACTATTTATGCTATTCTTGACAAATTTCATTATTTAACACCCATTTTTTCAGATACAATGGCCCATAAGACCCTGTAGATTCTCATCTCTTAGTTATTACCCTTGTCGATTTACAAAACTCTCCACCATTTTAGGAAGAAAAAAGGCCACATCTCCAGTGGCTACAAAAGTACATCTCTTGGAAGAAGGAAGCTCTGAAAATAACTATTGCAAGTTAACAGCTTCAAAATATTCCAAACCAAAGTTACTATTTCTTCTTTCCCCTCTCCACTCCCGTTGTGGATTATTCCAATACTTCAATTCTTACACATTCCATGCTATCAAAATGGCAAAGAATTGGAAAATAACATTATGCCAAGAAAAGGTCAAGATGCTATTTCAAAGTTTAAACAAAATTAAAGTAGATGCCACTTTTGATCCGTAAGAGAGAAAATATCCACTATTAAAATAGACCAGACTGATCCCCAGTTTCTTAAACACTCTACAGTTCCAATGATCAAAAGAGCCTCTCCAGTCTGCATGTCCAAGCCTGACTTTCCTGCCAAATACAGTATTTCTAAATTTCTACTGAGCATTTTTTTTCCATTTATTTATTTTATTGCATTTTAGGTTTTGGGGTACATGTGAAGAACGTGCAAGATTGTTGCATAGGTACACACGTGGCAGTGTGATTTGCTGCCTTCCTCCCCATCACCTACATTTGGCATCTCTCCCCTTGCTATCTCTCCCCAACTCCCCACCCCCCACAGTCCCTCCCCTATTTCCCCCCAACTGAATAATTTCCTTTAACATGACTTGTGATTCCAATAGATCAGTTATGCTTTTTCTCAGTTTTTGTTTGTCTCAAAATGTATTTTGTCCTTATTTTTGAAAGCATTGGCTTCTAGCTGGAGATTTTTCTTTCTGTACTTTAAAATGTCACAACAATTTCATATACTGCTATAATTCTTATCTTTGTTCCTCTCTATGCACTATTTTTTCCCTCTGGTTGCTGTCAAAATTTTCTTTTTATCTTTCCTGAATTATTTGCAGCTTAGAAGTAACATCCTTGGATTTCTTAGTGCTCCTGTAAGGAGGCTTAGCCTCATGAGAGGTAAGAGTGGTAAAAGTGTATATGATACAAAGATGAGGAATGTTTGTTTTCACTTCTTCTAGGAGCACTTTACTCTTTACATACCAGAAGAATTAACTTTCTAGGCTTCTGGCTACATAACTGTTCTGTTTTAAGGGCCAAATTGTTACAGTATAGATTAGGTCTCTAGGCTCACCCTCAAGGCTCTAGGAATTTAAGTCTTTCTCCTTAGGAGATTTGCATTTCAAAAGGTGGGAAAGACCTGACATCCTCTCCAGCTGGTTAGAGACCCTTGGGGCTTATCTAGTCCTTGGAAAGACTTATTTACATTCAATCATATAAGGCTGAGAACTCAAGATGTTTCCCAACCTTCTCACTTGAGCAAAAAGTTATTATATTTATTTTTATTTTTTTTCAGGAGGCCACAGGGATGAAGCTCTATCTACTGTATAAAAAGGAGAAAATTCATTGTTCTCCATCCCTCAGATATGAAGTGTCAACTACTCAAGTATGAGGTAGGAGATTTTTCTATCTGGCTTTTATTATGTTGACCTACAGATAAAGTGTGGGGCAAAAGAAGCCAATATGCCTATAATTTACTATAAAGCAAGTAAGAAAATCCCGTCTTTAATTGAGAGCACCTCTGTATACATTTGGGATAAAATAGTAAAATTTGAAAAGATACATATTAAATAAACAGCAAATGAATTATCAATTTTGATCACGTATTATTCATCCCAATGAATCAACTTTTGTTTTGGTTATTTGGTTTATTATTAATGTCATTTTATTTGCTTTATCATTAATTTCAGCTTTACTTCTTATTTTTAAGCAATTTAATAACTGTTTTTGATTTTTTGTATTATCTGTTGCTGTTTCTCAATATCCACATTAAATCTTCAAATTTTCTTTTTGAATAATACAAATTTAAACATGAACAATCACGTAAGAGCAGGGTGTTTTTTCTTCTTCATCTCCTGTGATAATAATATATTGTTAGGTTTTAAATGCTTCAATCACAGATTTTCTATTTTAAAGCCCTTGTAAAACTGTTTATATTAAGTTCTGTCTTCCTCCTAATTTCCAGATGTAAGGTTAAACACTAGTTTGATTTTTTTTTATTATTATTATAACAAGTAACCTGCTCATTTTGAATCACTGGGATTCAGAAATTTCTTTAGGAACTTTCCTGCAATGGCTCAGTGATACCTTTCAATTACGTTGTTCTCAGTGAAGACGTGCTAATCTTTCTCTCCTTTTCTTACATTATTATCCATATTTTGCGTGGATTTTTTTTTAATATTTGTTGATACATACTTCCAAGTAGATGCACTAGAATATTAACTTGGTGATTAGCAGTGACATATATTCAAAAATATCGGTTGTATGTTTTAATTTGAAAATCATGTTTTTGAACTCGAATTTTTGTTGTTTTTCTTAAAGTTTTTCATTACTTTTGTAATTATATTTTTTATATTTTTCCGTTCAATAGGATTATCTATTCCTATTTTTCAACTGTGTAGATCAAATTACTGAATTCTCCAAAATGAAGTGTTTTTTTTGTTTGTTTGTTTGTTGTTGTTGTTGTTGTTTTTAGCTTTTATGTAAGTGGATGTTATTTTTCAGAAATCCAAGATGAATTCACTTGAATAGGTTAAACTTGTAGATGGTACAATACAAGGTATAAGGGTCTGTTCCAGTTTGTCATTGACAAAAGATTAAAACTGACCTGCTATGGGGTAGTCAAAGAGACAAACTTGTTACTGGCCCTCTGTAGATGCAATCAGTGTCTATTAAGATACTTATTAGATGCTAATTAAGTTATTTATTAGATATCTAGTAAAATAATAGTACTATTAATAGATATCTAGTGAAAGATAAACTTTCACTGGTTTTTACCATATTTATATAAAACGTTGTTATATAATCACTCCACTTATTTTGTTCCTCCATGCTATTTTCACTGTTTCATAAAAAAAGAGATTGGTTTTTGAATGGCATCATTTCAGTCCACCACTTTATTCTTCAGAGATGTATACCACCATTTGGTACAACACAGGAAAAGGTATCTTAAGTGAACCATTATTTTGTTATTATTATTATTATATTTTAAGTTCTGGGATACATGTGCAGAACTCATAGGTTACATAGGTATGCACGTGCCATGGTGGTTGCTCATCCATCCCCCTGTCATCTACATTAGGTATTTCTCCTAATGTGATCCCTCCCCATTCCCCACCCCATGCTATCTCTCCCCTAACCCCTACCCCACAGCAGGCCCTAGTGTGTGATGTACCCCTCCCTGTGTCCATGTGTTCTCACTGTTCAACACCCACTTATGAGTGAGAACATGCAGTGTTTAGTTTTCTGTTCCTGTGTCCGTTTGCTGAGAATGAATCAGTTTCCAGATTCATCATGTCCCTGCAAAGGATATGAACTCATCCTTTTTATGGCTACATAGTATTCCATGGTGTATATGTGCCACATTTTCTTTATCTAGTCTATCATCGATGGGCATTTGAGTTGGTTCCAAGTCTTTGTTATTGTAAACAGTTGTGCCAGAGTCCATTTGAGTGGCACTTACAGGACAAGCAAGAGATGACTAGTCATTGTTACAGAAATGGATAGCCAATATGCAGTTCTCTGTCACTGAATCCTTTATTCTCTCTCTCTCCCAAATAGCAATGCCTCACAACTATTCTCTTTTATCTTTTGCCTACATATCCAAAAGTTTCTGTCCTTTGTGTTAAGTCATCTAGGTGCTTGAAGGAGCAATGCTAGGTGGGGGCTGGGTCAGGCAAGTCTGCAGTTTGGATCTCCACATGCAGAACAAGTAACAGTCCCAGTGGGGGATTTGAGGGCAGTTCTTTGGCCACTGGAGTAATGTTCCAGGGAGGAGCACGGCTGCCACTACTGTATAGAATAGTCCACACAGGGAGTAGAAAGAAGTGGGTGGCCGTTAAGTCCAACCCAGCCCTCGTGCACTTGGAAAGTCAGGTCTCATACCCACAGTGTTCCACTAGAAACAGCTAGCTAGGTTCTGGCAGGCTGCACTCAGAAACGAAAACTGCCTTAGGCCATAAGCCTTCCCCAGGACAACAGAAACCAGACTTTCAGACCATGCCTCTCCCAGTCTGACCACGAAGCAGCGGCACCCACCTCCTCTGCTCTTGGCTGCAGCATACTTCCCACTTGCCCCTCAGTTCTGGCCAAGGGGGTTCATTCCTATTCAAGATTATATTGCAAATCTTAGTTCGGAGCTTCTCTCAACCTGTGACCACTGCCTCAGTTAGCTGGCAGATTTCTGGAAGATCCCCTATAAGCTAGGATTAAGAATGATTTCCCTTTATATTAGAATAATTTATATTACTTTGTGTATATACTTAGTAATGGGATCGAGGGATCAAATGGTTTTTCTGTCTTTAAGGAATTGCCACACTGTCTTTGAGCACTCTTCACAATAACAAAGGCATGGAATCAACCTAAATGATCATTAATAATAGACTAGATAAAGAAAATGTGGTACACACACACCATGGAATACTATGCAGCCATAAAAAGTAAAGATATCCTATTCTTTGCAGGGACATAGATGGAGCTGTAGTCCATTATCTATAGTGAACTAACACAGAACAGAAAAACCAAATACTGCATATTCTCACTTATAAGTGGGATCTAAAGGATGAGAGCACTTGGGCACACAGAAAGGAACTACATGCACTGGGGCTTGCCAGAGGATGGAGTGGAGGAGGGAGAGGATCAGGAAAAATAACTAATAGGTACTAGTCTGAATACCTGAGTGATGATTATACTCTGTACAACAAACCCCCATAACATGTTTATCTAAGTAACAAACCTTCACTTATACTCTTGAACTTAAAAGTTGAAGAAAAAAAAAAAGGAATTGATTCCCTTCACCCCCACTGGAGACTGGGAATGCTCGCAAGGCACCTCTCATTGCTGCTCTTTCTCATATACTCCACACCACTCACTAAATCAACTTCAGCACTAGACAGCATTAGGGGCTTCCCTGGTGGCCTGGATTTCCAGGTTCCACAATTTTCCATCTGGCTCATAGTGTAGGCTGCAACCTGCTACCTCTATAGAAAGGTCTGTGGTTTCTTCCAGGATTCTTGCCAAGTTCCTTTGTTGCTTCTTGGAAACAAAGTATACATCATGAATCTCTACACACAATTTTACCTTTCCAAGTGGAAGAGGCATGCTAACAATGCCTCCAATTTGCTACGTTGGAAAAACAAAACCAAACAAAAAACAGGAATAGTCTCTGTATGGCAATGTTCAAATTAAGTTATCTCCCTTTAATATGTCGAGGGTCATCTAGGCTTTTGAATGGCTTCTAGCCTAGTTCCCACCTTTATCTAACTCACATTCTGATTATGTTTGAAAGAAAATAAGCTAATTACAATTCTGTGGGGAAGTGCTATTAATCCCAAGTCACTGGGCAACGTTTCCACGTCATGCAGTCAGATTAGGAATGTAGGGCTGGAGTTCTGTGAATTCAGGCAGAGAGCTCACAGTGTCAAGAATACCAACGTGATTTCACACAGTCTTTGGATGCATTACTATTGCCATTTATTAATAGAAAAGAGAAGAAAATACAGTGTGCATATGAAAAGAATTTGCAATTTTGTAAAATACTCTAAAATGAAACATGTACCACAGTGAACCATGCTGTGAAGTATTATTATATATTTATTAATCTATAAATTAAGCCAGGTACAGTGGTACATGGCTTTAGTCCCATCTACTCAGGAAGCTAAGGTACAAGGATCCCTTGAGCTCAGGAGTTTGCAAATCAGCCTGAGAACTATAGTGAGACCCTATCTATAAAGAATAAATGACTAATAAGAAAATATTTATATAAATTAAATTTCTGTGGAAAAATCTGGATCTGAAATTAGAAATTAAAGAATTTTCTGTAATCAGTAAAATTTATTGAATTCAAGTTTATAAAAGTTATATTCTGTTTTAGTAAGATAGAGACACATTAATATTGTTCAACTTCATCACCTTATAAATGAGAAGAAAAGAATTTTTTTTCTTTTGGAATAATCTTATTTATTTTTAACTTTTAGGTTTAGGGATACACATGAAGGTTTGTAATATAGGTAAATTAGTGTGACAAGAGTTTGTTGTACAGATTATTTCATCACCCAGGTACTAATCCTAGTACCCCACGGTTATTTTTTCTGCCCCTCTTCCTCCTCCCACCCTCAAATAGACCCTCCAGTATGTGTTATTCTTTTCTTTGTGCTTATGAGTTCTCATTATTCAGCTTCCTTTTATAAGCGAGGACATGAATTATTTGGTATTCTCTTCCTGTTTTAGTTTGCTATGGATGAGAGCCTCCAATTCTATCTGTTTCCACAAAAGATATGATCTCATTTTTTATGGTTTCATAGTATTCCATGGTGTATATGTATCACATTTCCTTTATCCAATTTGTCAGTGATAGGCATTTAGGTTGACTCTATGTCTTTGCTATTGTGAATAGTGCTGCAATGAACATTTGTATGTATGTGTCTTTACTGTAGAATAATTTATATTTCTCTGGGTATATCCTGTAATGGGATTGCTGGTTCAAATGGTAGTTCTACTTTTAATTCTTTGAGGAATCACCACACTGCTTTTCACCATGGTTGAACTAATTTACACTCCCACCAATAGTGGATAAGTGTTCCTGTTTCTCTGCAATCTTGCCAGCATCTGTTATTTTTTGACCTTTTATTAATAGCTATTCTGACTGGTATGAGATGGTTTCTCACTGTGGTTTTGATTTGCATTTCTCTAATGATCAGTGATGTTGAGCTTTTTTTATGCATGTTGGCCACATATATGTCTTCTTTTAAGAAGTGTATATTCATGTCCTTTGTCCACTTTTTTATGGGGTTGTTTTACTCTTGTAAGCTGGATGTTAGACCTTTGTCAGATGCATAGTTGGCAAATATTTTATTCTGTTGTCTATTCGCTTCGTTGCAAGCTTTTTGTTGTTTGTTTGTTTTGCTGTGTAGAAGCTCTTTAGTTTAATTAGATCCAATTTGGCGATTTTTGCTTTTGTTTCAATTGCTTTTGGCATTTTTGTCATAAAATTTTTGCCTGTTCTTTTGTCCAGAATGGTATTGCCTAGGCTATCTTCCAGGGTTTTTGTAGATTTTGGTTCTACATTAAATCTATAATCCATCTTGAGTTGAATTTTGTATATGGTATAAGAAAGAGGTCCAGTTTCAATCATCTGTATATGACTAGACAGTTTCCCCA
Organism: Cebus imitator; assembly: GCF_001604975.1. Classification (NCBI taxonomy): domain Eukaryota; kingdom Metazoa; phylum Chordata; class Mammalia; order Primates; family Cebidae; genus Cebus; species Cebus imitator. The sequence continues at coordinate 53,049 of NW_016108015.1, forward strand.
GCACTATCTATTGAAAAGAGAGTCTTTTCCCCATTGCTTGTTTTTATCAGCTTTGTCAAAGATCAGATGACTGATGCTCATGGATAGGAAGAATCAGTATCATTAAAATGGCCATACTGCCCAAAGCAAATTAAAAACTCAATGCTATTCTTAATAAATTACCAATGATATTCTTCGCATAGCTAGAAAAAACTATTTTGAAACTGATATGGAATCAAAAGTGAGCTTGAATATCCAAGGCAATCCTAAGCAAAAACAACAAAACTGGAGACATCACATTACCAGACTTCAAACTACACTACAGGGCTATGGTAATCAAAACAGCATGGTACTGATACAAAAATAGGCTCATACACCAATGAAATGATAGAGAATCCAGAAATAAAACTGCACACCTATGATTATCTGCTTTTCCACACCTATGCATACCTACAAAAATAAATATTTTAAAGACAAATCTATATCTCTATGTTGCTAAATTTATTTTCCATCAGTGATAAAATATATCTTGGTCTAACATCTACAATAAGGGCTATAGTTTCTGTCAAAGTCTAGGATAGAAATTCAATTGATTTTTTTCTAAGCTATGTTGCTCTAAATAATCTCAAAATTCTACTTTGTAAAACATTTAAAATTTTTATTTTTATTTTTATTGATTAATTTATTTTTATTTATTTTTTTATTGCATTTTAGGTTTGGGGGTACATGTGAAGAGCATGCAAGATTGTTGCATAGGTACACACATGGCAGTGTGATTTGCTGACTTCCTCCCCTTTACCTATATCTGGCGTTACTCCCCATGCTATCTCTCCCCAACTCCTCACCCTCCACTGTCCCTCCCCCATTTCCCCCTAACAGACCCCAGTGTGTAGTGCTCCCCTCCCTGTGTCCATGTGTTCTCATTGTTCAACACGCACCTATGAGTGAGAACATGCGGTGTTTGATTTTCTGTTCTTGTGTCAGTTTGCTGAGAATGATGGTTTCCATGTTCATCCATGTCCCTACAAAGGACACGAACTCATCGTTTTTGATGGCTGCATAATATTCCATGGTGTATATGTGCCACATTTTCCCTGTCCAGTCTATCATCGATGGGCATTTGGGTTGGTTCCAGGTCTTTGCTGTTGTAAACAATGCTGCAATAAACATTCGTGTGCATGTGTCCTTATAGTAGAATGATTTATAATCCTTTGGATATATACCCAGTAATGGGATTGCTGGGTCAAATGGAATTTCTATTTCTAGGTCCTTAAGGAATCACCACACTGTCTTTCACAATGTTTGAACCAATTTACACTCCCACCAACAGTGTAAAAGTGTTCCTATTTCTCCACATCCTCTCCAGCATCTGTTGTCTCTATATTTTTTAATGATCACCATTCAAACTGGTGTGAGATGGTATCTCAATATCGTTTGATTTGCATTTCTCTAATGGCCGGTAATGATGAGCATTTTTTCATATGTTTATTGGGCTCAGGTACGTCTTCTTTTGTGAAATGTCTGTTCATATCCTTCACCCACTTTTGAAAAGAAAACTTCAGACAAATATCCATGATGAACACAGATGCAAAAATCTCCAATAAAATACTGGCAAGCCTATTGCAACAGTATATCAAAAAGCTTATCCACCATGATCAAGTAGGCTTCATCCCAGGGATGCAAGGCTGGTTCAACATACGCAAGCCTATAAACGTAATTCACCACATAAACACAACCAAAGACAAAAACCACATGATTATCTCAATTGATGCAGAGAAGGCCTTTGACAAAATTCAACAGCCCTTTATGCTAAAAACCGTCAATAAACTAGGTATTGACAGAATGTATCTCAAAATAATAAAAGCTATTTACGACAAACCAACAGCCAATATCATACTGAACGGGCAAAAACTGGAAGCATTCCTTTTGAAATCTGGCACTAGACAAGGATGCCCTCTATCACCACTCCTATTCAATATAGTACTGAAAGTTCTAGCCAGAGCTATCAGGCAAGAAAAAGAAATAAAGGACATTCAAATAGGAAAGAAGAAAGTCAAATTGTCTCTATTTGCAGACGACATGATTGTATATCTAGAAGACCCCATTGTCTCAGCCCAAAAATCTCCTGAAACTGATAAGCAACTTCAGCAAAGTCTCAGGATACAAAATCAATGTGCAAAATCACAAATATTTCTATACACCAATAAAAGACTTAGAGCCAAATCAAGAACAAACTGCCATTCACAATTGCTACAAAGAGAAGAGAATAAAATACCTAGGAATACAACTAACAAGGAATATAAAGGACCTCTTCAAGGAGAACTACAAGACACTGCTCAACGAAATAAGAGAGGACACAAACAGATGGAGAAACTTTCCATGTTCATTGTTAGGAAGAATCAATATCGTGAAAATGGCCATATTGCCCAAAGTAATTTACGGGTTCAGTGCTATCCCCATCAAACTACCAATGACCTTCTTCACAGAACTGGAAAAAAACACCTTAAACTTCACATGGAAGTAAAAGAGAGCCCGCATAGCCAAGTCAATTCTAAGCAAAAAGAACAAAGCAGGAGGCATCACACTACTGGACTTCAAACTATACTACAAGGCTACAGTAATCAAAATAGCATGGTACTGGTACCAAAATAGAGATATAGACCAATGGAACAGAACAGAGGCCTCGGAGGCAACACAACATATCTACAACCATCCAATCTTTGACAAACTTGACAAAAACAAGCAATGGGGAAAGGATTCCCTGTTTAATAAATGGTGTTGGGAAAACTGCCTAGCCATCTGCAGAAAGCAGAAACTGGATTCCTGCCTGACACCTTACACTAAAATTAAATCCAGATGGATTAAAGAGTTAAACACAAGACCTAACACCATAAAAACCCGAGAAGAAAATCTAGGCAAAACCATTCAGGACATAGGCATAGGCAAGGACTTCATGACCAAAACACCAAAAGCATTGGCAACAAAAGCCAAAATAGACAAATGGGACCTAATCAAACTCCACAGCTTCTGCACAGCAAAAGAAACAGTCATTAGAGTGAATTGGCAGCCAACAGAATGGGAAAAAAATTTTGCAGTCTACACATCTGACAAAGGGCTGATATCCAGAATTTACAAAGAACTAAAACAGATTTACAAGAACATTAAAAATTTTTAAATTAAAGATTTTTTAAAAATAAAAAGCAGGTTTGAGAAATGTCAAATGAAAAATACAGTTGCTAGATGAATGGGACAGAAGTCTAAAAACTGAAATAATGAAACCTAAGCAGAAAGTCTACAGCAAAACTAAAATAAAAATCTAGTATAGAAAAGGTTCAGAAAGTATAAAGCCATTATATTAAAGTATAATATAGATTAAAGCTCACCAAGGACTAGAATAATTACTTGTGCTACTGAAGATATAAGCACTAAAGATGTAACATCTTAAGATGTGTTTGGAATCAATATCATTAAGAATGAATAGGATTTTCTCTTTGGACTTGGCTTTTAGACTGTGATAAAACCTGAATAATTCATTTAAGCATCACTCTTCATTGTTATTGCTACTGAAATGCTTCTGTGCCATTTATAAGATCATACTTCCTATTATAAAGTATAGCCAGTTCTTCACTATACAGTTATCTCTTTCAAAAAGGCCTAATTTATTATCATTGTCTTCTGCTAATTGATTAATATGTTAACTATAAGTATTCAAAAATTGGCACATTTATACTATTAATATTTTTCTGATAATATTTTTAAAAGTATTTAAGCAAATGTGGAATGAAGAGAAATGCCTTGTCCTACCTAGCATTGCAATTCATTTTTAAAAAATCACACAATCATACCATTTTATATTTGCTTGTTTTGATATATTTCAACATTAAAAGTGCATTTGACATGTTATTCCCACATTTCAGAAATGCACTAAATCTTGAGCCTCATATTTCAGTCTGTATATCACCAACATTCTTTTAAAATCACTTAATTCTAATCAGTTTTCACACTGTTTTTAAAGAAAATACTGTTTGACCAATTTAATAACAGAATTCTGTTGTTGTTGTGTGTAAATAATGTTTTGAAACCAGACCTATTCTGTTGGCTTTTATTAGAACTAGCTAAAGACAGAGCCAAAATTAGTCAAGACATGTTCCAGGAGTTGCTATTAATACACACCATCTCTACAGTTAATGTGTCATGACAATGAGAAAAATTGGTTTCCTTGGTACGGAGAATAAGAAAAAAGCGGTAAGTAGGCCAGGTGCAGTGGCTCAGCCTGTAATCTCAGCACTTTGGAGGCTAAGGTGGGTAGATCATTTGAGGTCAGGAGTTGGAAACCCTGTCTCTACTAAAAATGCACAAATTAGCGAGGTGTGGTGGCGCTCACCTGTAATTCCAGCTACTGGGGAGGCTGAGTTAGGAGAATCACTTGAATATGGGAGGCGAATGTTGGTGTGAGCCAAGATTGTGCCAATGCACTCCAGCCCGGGCAACAGATTCTACCCCTCACCCCTCCCCCAACCAGAAAAGAAAAAAGTGATAAGTAAATTTGCCCATTGAGCATGTACGTTAAAAAATGTCTGATGGGCCAGGGGCATGGTGTCTTACGGCTGTACTGCTAGCACGTTGAAAAACCAAGGAGGTTGGTCTTAAAACAGAATGTTGGAAATAAAATAACAATGAGTAAGTACACCTATTTTCATTAGTTTTAGGCCAGTGTCACAGAGTTTATCTGTACAACACGGCTGTTGTAATATCTATATTTCTATGTTTTTTCTTTTTTTGTCATCAGCTACTTGCGAATGTGAACTATGACTTTAGTATTGCTCATAGTCAACAATGTTAGCATATTTCATTAAGCATTATTAACATATTTTTTAGAGCTTTATTCAGGTACAGCTCTGTTGACATATTATACATATACACATATATATACACACCAAAAATTTGGTGTAAGAGAGCCCTGAGAAAAGGTAAAACTTGGGAGTCAAGATTGGAGTTTCTTAGTCCAATTATCCATCTAGTCAGTTGGAGTTGACTTTTAAGTTTCTTTTTTTTTTTTTTTTAATGTAAGGAACTGTTGTATAGATAGAGTTAATATCAGTAGTTTAATTTTCATGATTAGTTTAATTAAACATTTAATAAAAATAACAAAATAGTTCTTTAATATATGTATAATAGTATGTGTTTCTTTGTGTGTATCTTCACCGACTTACTTCCACCTAAACTGGTAACTAATACACAGCATACAGCCCTACAGAATTTTTTTTTCCAGAAGCAGCAGCACATTATCGGAGAAAAATTTAGCAGTGATTTTCACCAGGGAAGAGCTAGTACTCAATATAATATTTCCTCTTAAGTGTATAGTGCACTATAAAAAATGTTTATGTTTATTTAAGACAAAAAAGTAACATATACACACAGAGGAACCTATACTTTTTATTTGCATAAAATAAAACCTGAAAAACATCAAGGAAAAGAGCATGCAAATCTTTGGCATAATCAAATAAATATGACTTTCAGGATCTAGGAATGACATAAATTTTAAAACCTTCAAATACATCTATCACCAAAATGGTATATGTCTCCAAAATGTTGCATGGTACATAAGTGATCATATTGTGGAAATCAGCTGCCAGGGAATGAGCATGAGAGGCAAAAAGAAGGACTTTGACTCACTGGATTGTTATTAATTAGTTTAATTTGGTTAAACACTGTCACCATCAACTAAACAAATGGAATAATAAACTGAGAGGAAGAAATGAGCAGATGGGAAGCCACCATATGCACATGCCATGCTCTTAATTGGTAATAATTAAGTAATTATGAAATAGGAGAAAATGTTAATTCAAATGTCTGGCATTTGAAATGACTGTTTCTAAAATTATGTCATTTATAATGGATGCTGTTCTACGTGGCCCCTGAATTAGCTAAAAATAATTGGGGACAAAGGAAAAAAAACACTCTAATGTTTTCTAATCCATCCTCATGCACTCAGCACATTCATCAAACATTTTTCATTTATTTATATTTTTAAAAATTTATTTTGTTACTTTTTTTGAGACATGGTCTCACTCTGTTATGCAGGCTGGAATGCAGTGGCATGATCATGGCTCACTGCAGCCCTGATAGCTGGCTAATTTTTTAAAAAAATTTTTATAGAGATGAGGTCTCACTATGTTGCCCAGGCTGGTCCTGTGTTCAAGCAATCTTCCCTCCTTGGTCTTCAAAGTGCTAGGAGTACAGCCATAAGCCACCATGCTCCTGGCCCATCAGACATTTTTTAACATACATGCTCAATGTGCAAATTTACTTATCACTTTTTTCTTTTTTTGAGTCGGCAGGGGAGTGGAGTCTCTTTCTGTTGCCCAGGCTAGAGTGCACTGGCACAATCTTGGCTCACTTCAACATTCACCTCCCACATTCAAGTGATTCTCCTACCTCAGCCTCCCCAGTAGCCAGAATTACAGGTGAGTGCCACCACACCTGGCTAATTTTTATAATTTTAGTAGAGACAGGGTTTCTAACTCCTGATCTCAAATGATCCACCCACCTTAGCCTCCAAAATGCTGAGATTACAGGCTGAGCCACTGCACCTGGCCTACTTACCACTTTTTTCTTATTCTTGGTACCAAGGAAACCGATTATTCTCATTGTCATGGCACATTAGCTGTAGAGATGGCTGTGTATAGTAAAGGGTGTGTATTAATAGCAACTCCTGGAACATGGCTTGACTAATTTTTGCTCTGTCTTTAGCTGGTTCTAATAAAAGCCAACAGAATAGGTCTGGTTTTAAAATATTATTTACACACAACAGCAACAGAGTTCTGGCTCAAAGTTTTGACATTTTATGTTTCTTTCTTTTCCAGCCTACTCATTCTATCTTGCCATCAGATGATGCCTTTTGTTTACTTCTCCGAATTTCCCATGATTCTACTTCACATTAGAGAACTATTGCATTTTAATTTATTCTGGAAGTGAATTATTAGAAATAAGAGCCTATTGTTTGTTTCAACTAGTTTGCTTCTTCCAGTTTAAAAAATAAAAAGTCAGCTGGTAACACTAAGACTTTCACTGATCTTTAAAATGTTATTTTCACTATTATTTCTTATCATAGTATCTGTTTTTCCATAAATAAAAATTATTTCATTGATTTTCCTTAGCCATTTTTATAGTAAGATAATAAATTGGACTAAAATGAAATAAATTCTTATTTGGATTTGATATTGACTGCTCAGACTGCATGAAGTAAGTGACCTTGCTGTTTTGGATAAAATTTTATTAAACACCTAGTATTAAAGAATACCAATGTTTATTCTCATTAAGTTTATAAAGCAGGTAAACAAACTGTATTTCTAATGCCACAAGATGTATCACTGAGGCATAAAAAATTATCAGAATATCACTTTAATAATATAGAGAAATTTTAAATGTGTGGACAGGTAATATATTATTAAATAAACTAGTTAAAGAAAGGTTTTCCTAAAATAATAAAACTTTCATGGAAACTACTTTTACTTTAAAATATTTTTATTTACAATTTTGTTTAGGCAGAAGCAAAAAATAGGGCTTTCATTCATTTAGTCTGTGACTTGGATAAACAACATATGTGACATTTCTTACGGATGACAATTCATTATTCAAAATGTATACACATTTGAGTAAATGAGCATTTTCAAAGTAGAATATTCATGCTATGTGCTATATCACCACTGACCACACTTAGTTTCCCCACACAGTTGTCTGAATTATAAACTGTAACCTATGTGGACTTATGAGGGGTAGTAAATAGCTTGCTTGCCAAGACACATCTGACTCACTAGCAGGGAGGCTGCCCTGCTATATGCAGAAATCCAAAATAGGATTTTGCAGTTGAACAATATGACTGCAAATGTGCTATTAGTAATTTAACTCTTTGGTGAGCAAAAACAAAAATAAATAATTGTAAAACTTCCTCAATACTTGCCTGGTTCTTACACACTGATTTGTTTGAATCTCTTTCCCTTTTTTTCCCAAATCTACATATCAATAGATACTAAAAAAAGAGACAGGCCAATTAATTAAATCATCAATCCTCTATACCATATCATACAAATACAAGAATTCTTACAATAGCAAAATAATATTTCCTATCATGTCAAATGCCTATTTAAAACCTCTCTGATTTCTTATTAAAATATTTGCAAGCAAAAAACCAATTACCATGAATGAAAGGAGTTAAATCAATTATTGGAAAATGGTCTGAAAATTTGAACTCAGCTTTCCAAAAAGTTTCAGTATATTATTTTCTCCAAATTATCTTATTCTCATCATCTTTATTAAGCATTTTCATTTATGCAAATTAATTTTAGAACATCCTACTGCTTTCTCCTAGATGCTCACTGGACTATTTTTAGCTTACTTTGAAATTTATTAAATTATTGGGGAGGGATAACATTAGGAGAAATACCTAATGTAGGGGATGGATTCAGCAAACCATCATGGCATGTGTATACGAATGTAACAATCCTGCACGATCTGCAGATGTACACCACAACTTAAAGTATAGTTAAAAATAAATTAGCTACCTGCATTTCATTTTGTTTTGTTTTTAATGCAAGCATTCTTTTAATTAAATAATTGCATTCATTTCTCAATCCTGTTTGCATTCTTCATTATGTAAAATAAAATCATCCTGCAATGTGTTAAATTTTATAATGAGAGATTTTTGTAAGATTTGGTTCTAGATGGTTAACTTTCAATACATAACTATGTAAGGACTCATTTTTCTTGCCTTTCTGGTTTTGGCCTATGCTTGGCTACAACAGCACAGGACAAAACACTTTCACAACTTGAAAGCCACAGGTAAATAAAGGGACATTAAATAAATTTATTTAAGAGCTCATATTATTACTTAGGATAGACAAGAATACCATGAAACTAGAATCTCCAGGGTCAAAACTATTCCAAAAGGTGATGATAGTTGTTGCTACAAAATAAGTGTTGTATTTACATGGCAATGAAACAACCCTTGGCAACCACAGGACTTAATTACATCAATGAAGAAGAGAATCTTCTATCAACATATCAAACTTCCCAAAACACATACACACACACATGTAAACACATACACCAAGGCATATATGCTTCTACCATTAGGAAGAAAAACACAGTAAATGCTAGTCTATAGAAATGGTTAAAATAATGTATTGAAAAATATAAATTATGAGAAAGTAACATTATATTTTCATCCATAAAACCAAACCAAACAACTAGTAAACCTCTCACAGAATTCGACTGAAAGAAATATCAGCCATGTTAAGTCACTTTTGATCTTTTAATGAATTTCTTCAATATCTTTATGGTGTTTGTTTTCCTTCTTTTTTGTTTCAAATGTTGATTTTTCTATATGACCTCCTACTCTAGCAATCCTTAAAAACAAAACAATTGAAACAATGTGTCCTAAAATTTATACTTTAAAAGCTATTGGATATATTGAGATACAGGGAAACACAGGTCATTTGAGGATACACAGAAGCACCACAGTATTTGATTGAGATGGAACTCTAGTAACTTAGCCAAGTCTTATTGAGCATGGTAAGAAATGTTCCAGAAATAATGCATCGCCACAATTTTTTAATAAAACAAGTGTGCCATTAAAAACTATTGTTTGTCTTTCTATGCCTGGCTTATTTCACTTAACATAATGATCTCCAGTTCATACATGGTGTTGCAAGTGACCAAATCTCATTTTATTTTTATGGCTGAATAGAACTCAATTTTGTATAGGTACCAGATTTTCTTTATGCATTCATCTGTTCATGGACACTTAGGTTGCTTCCAAATCTTGGCTATTGTGAACAGAGCTGCAACAAACACAAGAGTGCAGACATTGCTTTGATATACTGATTTCTTTTCTGTTGGGTATATACCCAGCAGTGGAATTGCTGGATTGTATAATAGTTCTATTTTCAGTTTTTTGAGAAACCTTCAAACTCTTCTCTATAGTGGCTGTTCTAATTTACATTCCCACCAACAGTTTACAAGGATTCCCTTTTCTCCACATCCTTGCTAACATTTGCTATTGCCTGTCTTTTAATCTCATCGTAGCTTTGATTTGCATTTCTCTGATAATCAATGATGTTGAACACCATTTCACATTTATTTCTTTGATCAGAAAATCAAAACAACTGAGTCCATGGAGATAGAGAGTAGGATGTTTATCAGAGGCTGGGAAGGGTAGTGGAGGAGGAGTTAGGGAGGGTACAAAAAGTAGTTAGAATTAATGAATAAGATCTAGTATTTGATAGCACAGCAATGTGACTACAGTCAATAATAATTTAATTGTACACTTAAAATAACTTTATAAAAAGTATAATTAGATTGTTTATAACACAAAGGATAAATGATGGAGGATATGGATACCCTATTTTCCATGATGTGATTATTAGTATTACACATTTCATGCCTATGTTAAAACATCTCATGTACTCCATAAATTATACACCTGCTATGTACCCAGAAAATTTTTAGAAAATCAAATGTAGAAATAAATTTTAATCTGATTATATATGAAAAAAATTATGTCAATTAATATAAAAATTTTTATTCCTAATTACTGAATCTTATTTCATGGTTTTAACAAAAGCAGAGATTTTGAATGTTAATATTTAAAATAATAAGTATAAGCCTTGAGAGAATTCTTAAATGAGTTTTAAAGTATGTTGTGTTTCTATTTTTTTGGAAAATATTGATTATAAATAAGATCACATAATAATTATATTTTAACTTGATAATGATAATCAGAAGTCCATTTATTAATAACAATTTAAATTTTATATAGAATAAATATACAACAGTCTAATTAGAAGAAAATAAGCTTAAAATACATAGTTATTTGTACTTCATGTATCTAGTTTATGATGTTATCTAATAAACTTCTTAAATTTCTAGCTATTGCATCAAATTTAATGTATTTAAGACATAATACAAGACATTTTTGATTGATGATTTCTAATAGCCAATCAATAATTTATAGAGAGGAGATATTAGACCTTTGATTTGAAAGTTTAGAATAGAGACCTGCATACAAAATCTCACCAGTATATTCTGGATGACTTATCAGAGTAAATTGGAAAAACAAGAAAAGATTTAACTCATCCTTCAATTCTAAATCATGAATCAGCCAAATTGAGCATTGAAAACCAGTGAAGTCAAAGAATGAAAGGAATCTAGTAGATTAGTAAGGCTTCTCTAGAGAAATAGAACCAAGAGAGGGTGAGGGGGGGTGTGTGTGTGTAGATTTGGGGATCAAACAGGTTTCACTGAAAGCTCTCAGGAGACTTTCACCAAAACAAAATTAAGATATTGTTGCCAAAATATTAAGAAGTGGATTTTGGCCTTCTAAACAACAAACATGTACTATATTTTTCAATCTTGAGTGACAGAGAGCCCTGAAAAATACTCCCTGATCCCCACATGATCCAGGTAAGTATACCTGAAGAGAATAATAAGAACAATCATTGTAATAAATGGCTAAATATAGGCTTCTGTGATTCATATCCTGCTTACCAGGATGCTATTTTGAAATTGGATGCTTTAGTTGCTTCCCTTGAATAAACAAGTGAAGCCTAGGGCTCAATAGCAGCCAAGCTACAAGCTAAACATTTTATGACCAGTATAATGGTTTTCAATCACATCCACCTTGAGGAAGGGCACTCACACCGTGCAAGTATTCTGCCTAAGGGACAATGATGTCTGCATAGTGGAAAGGGCATTTGGCATCATCTCTTCCGTCATTGTCTCCTGTGCCCTATTACTTTCTTTTTTCAAACCGTTTTTAGAAAGACAGCTAGCTATTGGAACTTAACTTTGTTATTGAATATTGGGAATGGCAGGATATTTTAAGGTAAAATGTTTACACACACATACACATACACACACATAAACACTTTTTTTCAGTTTATATAAAACCTAAGATCATCTAAAGTAAGTACATTTCAGGGTATTCATTTTAGTAGGGAATAGGCATGGACATGTACACAAGGGACATCCCCAAAATATAACATTGCTTCCTCCCTCAAGCAACTGTCATTGTAACAATGAAGACAAGATTATTGGTAGTAAGTGAATGCTTGTTCCTAAGTGCCTGATAACATACCCTACAATAATTCTTTTTTTTTTTTCCCATCAAGTATGTATTCTAAGTATTACTTTCATCCCCCATTTTAAGGAATAGGGAAGCAAAAACAAAAGAGATTAAGCTAGTAAGTGTCAGATGTAGATTCAGGGGACTCTAATTTTAGAAAAGAGTACTTTATTCTGTGATATTTTCTGTGGTCTACAAGGGGGAAAATAGAAATAGAACATTACTTTGGGGGAAGAAGGATTTGTAAGCATGTATGTTTCCATAGAAATTTTAACTGTTGGCCTGGCACGGTGGCTCATGCCTGTAATCCCATGGGTGGATCACTTGAGGCAAGGAGTTTGAGGCCAGGCTGGCCAACATGATGAAACCCTGCCTCTACTAAAAATACAAAATTTGCTGGGTGTGGTGGTGCACACCTGTAGTCCCAGCTACTTGGGAGGCTGAGGCACCAGATTCACTCAAACCCAGCAGGTGGAGGTTGCAGTGAGCTGAGAGGAGACCACTGCACTCTAGTCTGAGCAACAGAGCAAGACTCCATCTCAAAGACAAAAAGAGAAATATTAAGTGTTAAAACATATGCAAGATTATGGTAGGGAAAACATTAGGGACCTTAGAATGTACCTGATCATTGACATTGGAAGTCCTGGAGGGTCATAGGAGTGAGGGAAAACATAGGAAGGTGGGCCATCCCTGTTGAAAGCTTCAAACTAGCCTTTGTCTGATCACTTTGTGACTGAATATACTTAATCAAACCTCCTGTCCATCAGAGGATAAAGTGAATAAACATTGGGTGAAGTCAACATCATCTGGAGCCTCTAAAATTATTTATGTGTGTTATCTGGCATTCTTACAAAGTGGGGAATGGCCAAGATGGCTGGCAGGAAGCTGCTTAGGTGCATGGTTCTCATAAAGAGAAAGCAAAGGGGTGAGTTAACTACAGCACCTTCAAGAGAAACAACATCCAGGTACTCACATTGGGACCAATCAAGGAAACAACTCCACCCATGGAATGGAGAAGAGCAAGGCAGGATGACGGCCCACATGGAGCCAGGGGAACCTCTCCCACCCAGGGAAGTGGTGAATGAAACCATGCTTCTCCCACGGATGTTTGCAACCCTTGGATCAGGAGATCCCCTCATGAACCCACTCCACCACAGGCTTCAGTCTGACACTCAAAGCTATATGGGTCCACTCAGGTGCTTATAAAGGCCCAGAAGCTTTAGATCCTCTGGATTTCTGGGCATGCCCTCAAAAGTAACTGCAACTCAAACAAAGCGGGATGTTAGACCGCTGTGTGTACCCCCAGGAAAGACTCTAAATCCAAAGGGCTGAGCAGTGACAGTCTGTGGGCCCCACTTCCATGGCACCTCTCAGGGTAAGATCCACTGGCCTGGAATTCCAGCCAGCCACCAGTAGCAGTAGCAGTTTTGTACCTTCCAGGGATGGAGTTCCTGGGGGGAGGATCAGGCCACCATCTTTGTTGTTCAGGCAATTTAGCCATTCCAACCTGCAGACTTTGAAAAGCCCAAGCCAATTGGAAAGAAGAAGTGCCACAGCACAGCACAGCTGCTCTACAAAAGTGTGGCCCATCTGTTTCTTTAAGCAAGTCCCCAGTCCCATTCTTCCCTGGGCAAGACCTGCGAACAGAGCCTCCAGCCCCCACCACCAGTGTTCTTTGGCCTACAGAGATTCGAAAAGTCCCAGGGACAGAGCTTCCAGAAAGAGGGGCAGGCCTGCATCTTGGCTGTTTGGATGACTTAGCAGTTCCAACCTCAGGCTCAAAATAAAGGATGGAGGAAAAATCTACCAAGCAAATGGAAAATAGAAAAGAAAAAACAAAACAAAACAAAACAAAAAACAGTGGTTGCAATTCCAGTTTCTGACAAAGCCGATTTTAAATGAACAAAAATTACAGAAGACAAAGAAGGGCATTACATAATGCTAAAGGGTTCAATTTAACAAGAAGATCTAACTATCCTAAATGTATATACATCCAACACAGGAGCACCCAAATTCAAAATGCAAATTCTTAGATACCTTCAAATAGACTTAGACTCCTGCACAATAATAGTGGGAGATTTTAACAATCCACTGAAAATATTAGATGAATCACTGAGACAGAAAATTAACAAAGATATTCAGGACCTGAACTCAGCACTGAATCAAATGGACCAATAGATATCTACAGAACTCTCCCCAAAACAACAGAATATACATTATTCTCATTGCTGCATGGCACTGACTTTAAAATCGACTGCATAATTGGAAGTAAAACACTCCCCAGCAAATGCAAAAGAACACAAATCATCACAGTCTCTCAGAACACAGTGCAGTTCAATTCAAAAACAAAATCAAGAAATTCACTCAAAACCATACAATTACATGGAAATTGAATAAACTGCTCCTGAATGACTTTTGGGTAAATAATAAAATTAAGGCAGAAATCAAGTAGCTCTTTGAAACTAATGAGGATGAAGTTACAATATACAGAATCTCTGGGACACAGCTAAGGCAGTACTAAGAGGGAATACTATAGCACTAAAAGCTCACATCAAAAAGTTAGAAAGATTTCAAGTTTACAACCTAATATCACAAGTAAAAGAACTGGAGAAACAAGAGCAAATAAATGCCAAAGCTAGCAGAATGCAATAAATAACCAAAATCAGAACTGCTCTGAAGGAGATGGAGACACAAAAACCCATTAATCTAATCAACTAATCTAGAAGCTATGTTTTTTTGAGAAAAAGAATAAACTAGAGAGACTATTGGCTAGACTAATAAAGAGGAAAAGGGAGAAGATTCAGATACTCACAATTAGAAATGACAAGAGGGATATTACCACTGACTCCACAGAAACACAAATAACCACCAGAGAATAGTATTAGCACTTCTGTGTACATAAACTAGAAAATCGAAGAGAAATGGATGAACTCCTAAAAACATACAATCTTCCAAGTCTGAACCAGAAAGAAACTGAATCCCTGAACACAATGAGTTCTGAAATTGAAGCCATAACAAATAGTCTAACAACCTAAAAAAAACCAGAACCATATGAATTCACAGCTGAATTCTACTAGATGTACAAAGAAGAGCTGGTAGCGTTTCTACTGAAACTATTCCAAAAAATTGAGGCGAGACTACTTCCTAACTCATTCTATGAGGCCAAAACCTAGCAGAAATACAACTAAAAGAGAAAGCTTCAGGCCAATGTCCTTCATGCACATTGATGCAAAAATCCGCAACAAAATACTAGCAAACCAAATCCAGGTGAACGTTAAAAAGCGTACCCACCACGATCAAGGAGGTTTCATCCCCAGGATGCAAGGCTGCTTCAACATATGCAAATCAATAAATATGATGTATCACATAAATAGGGATAAAGACAGAAAACACGTGATAGCTAATAGGTCCAGAAAAGGCTGTTGATAACATTCAACATCAATTTATGTTACAAACTCTCAATAAACTAGGTATTGAAGGAACATACCTCAAAATAGTAAGGGTCACATATAACAAATTCACCACCAATATCAAACTAGATGGGCAAAAGCTGGAAGCATTCCCCTTGAAAACCAGCATAAAAAAATGATGCTCTCCCTCACCACTCCTATTAGACATAGTATTGTAAGTTCTGGCCAGGGCAATCAAGCAAGAAAGAAAAATAAAGAACTCCAAAAAGCAAGGGAGTAAGTCAAAGTATCCTAGTTTACGGATGACATAATCCTACATCTACAAAACCCCCTTGTCTCAGCCTAAAAGCTTCTTCAGCTGATAAACAGCTTCAACAAAGCATCAGAATACAATATTAATGTGAAAAAATCACTAACATTCCTATATACCAACAATAGTCAAGCCAAGCCAAATCAGGAAGAACTATTTACAATTGCCAGATGCACACACACAAAAAAAATATGTAGGAATACACTAACCCGGAAGGTGAAAGATCTCTGCAAGGAGAACTACAAACCTCTGCTCAAGAAAATTAGAGAGGACACAAACAAATGGTAAAGCATTCCATGCTCATGTATAGAAAGAATCAATATTGTGAAAATGGTCATACTGCCCAAAGCAATTTTAAGATTCAATGCTATGCCTATTAAACTACCATTGACATTCTTCACAAAACTAGAGAAAATTATTTTAAAATTAATATGGAACCAAAAACAGCCTGAATAACCAAGGCAATCCTAAGCAAAAAGAACTGGAGGCATCATGCTACCTGACTTCAAACCACACTATAGGACTACAGTAACCAAAACAGCATAGTACTGAAACAAGAACAGACATAGACCAATGGAACAGAATAGAGAACCCAGAAATAAGACCACACACTTACAACTAGCTAGTCTTTGACAAACCTGAAAACAAACAAACAAACAATGGGGGAATGGATTCCCTTTTCAATAAATACTACTGGAATAACTGGCTAGACATATGCAGAAGATGGAAACTGAACCCCTTCCTTACACCATAAAAAATTAATTCAAGATGGATTAAAGACTTAAATGTAAAACCCAAAACTACAAAAATCCTGGAGAACAACCTAGGCAATACCATTCAGAACACAGGCATGGGCAAAGATTTCATAAAGATGCCAAAAGCAATTGCAGCAAAATAAAAGATGGATAAATGGGATCTAATTAAACTAAAGAGCTTTTCACAGCAAAAGAAACTATTGACAGAGTAAACAGACAACCTACAAAACAGGAACAAATTTGCAAACTATACATCTGGAAGAAGTCTAATATCTAACATCTGTAAGAAATTTAAACAAATTTACAAGAAAAAAACCCTAACAACCCATAAAAAGTGGGAAAAGGACATGAGCAGAAAATTTCAAAGGAAGACATATATGCAGCCAACAATCATGTGAAAAAAGTTCAACATCCCTGATTCTTAGAGAAATGCAAATTAAAACCACAATGAGATACCATCTCACAGCAGATAGAATGGCTATTATTAAAAAGTCAAAAGTCAATGAAGATGATGACAAGAACAAAACTGGCCTAATCTTTATTTCCCTTATAGAATGGTTCTGAATGAATCCTTTTGAAAAATAGATGAGTGCAGCAAACCACTATGGCACATGTATACCTATGTAACAAACCTGCATGTTCTGCATATGTATACCAGAACTTAAGGTATAATAATAAAAGAATAGTCAGAAAAAATAAAATAAAATAAATAACAGATGCTGGTATGGTTTTGGAGAAAAAGAAATCTTCATACGCTGTTAATGGAAATGTAAATAAGTACAACCATTGTGGAAGACAGTGTATCAATTCCTCAAAGACCTACAGGAAGAAATACCATTTGACTCAACAATCCATTACTGGGAATAAATGTAAAGGAATATAAATTATTCTACCGGAAAGACACATCCATGCAAATATTTATTACACTACTATTTACAATAGCAAAGATATGGAATCAACCCAAATGGCCATCAATAATAGACTGGATAAGGAAAATGTGGTACATATACACCATGGAATACTATGAAGCCATAAACAAATGAGATTGTGTCTTTGCAAGAACATGGATGGAGCTGGAGTCCATTATTGTTATCAAACTAACACAGGAACAGAAAACCAAATATTGCATGTTCTCTCTTATAAGTGGGACCTAAAGGATGAGAACACATGGACACATAGAGGGGAACAACACACACTGGTGTCTTTTAGAGGGTGGAGGGAAGGAGGAGGGAGATGATCAGGAAAAATAGCTGATGGGTACTAGGCTTAATAACTGGATGATGAGATAATCTGTACAACAAACCCCCAAGACACAAGTTTACCTATGTAACAAACCCGAGCTTGTATCCTTGAACTTAAAAGTTAAAAAACAACTTATAAAAAGTATATGCAAATTGGGAAGGAAGAATTAACATTGTCTGTATTCACAAGTGACATAGCTATTCCTATAGGAAATCCTAAATAATTATCAAACAAAGCCATAAAAACTCCTGGTACTAAGTAATAAGTGATTAGACAATAGTTGCAGGATACAAGGTTAATATTGGAGAATTCCCTACTCTGGAAAAGAAGGTATGGGCTAGAACTGGGGACATTAGCATTTGAATGAGAGGAGAGATGGGAGAATGAAGTCAGCTCTCTCCAAAAGGGCTTTACTGCTTTTCTACTGGGTTACAATGGTATTTTAGGAAAAGGAAGTGGAGAAATTTCCAAGCAGGCCAGAAATGGTGATTGTCACATGTGAAGAATGAAATAAGAAATTGGGTCAAAAAAAGAAGAAAAGAAACTAAACTAAATTTCAGATCATTGGGACCTATGAAAATGGAAATAATTTATTCTTAAAATGCTAATTATTCAGAGTAGATAGACTATAGAAATGTTTTGTGGAAAGAGAAAGATAAAGTAGATGTCCTTGAAAACCATAAGAAGTGTTTATACTACAAGAACTGTTGAGTGTACCTGTTCCCTGATTTAAAATGTCCTAAACAAAAAACTGGTTCTATCAAATAGTAGTTTAAACTATACTGATATAGCTCCTCACGAAAGGAGAAGGAATCATGTCTCTGGGCTCCAGCTATAGTGGCTATACCGTATTTTTAGTATAGAAGGGAAAGGAAGTCCAGGCATTTAATGCGGCATGGATAGAATATTTAATGACATGTACTATTTTTTTCTATTTTTTTTTAGACACCTGCCCAAAGCTATACTTCCTGATTATGTATATTTTTCTCCTAAAATAATACAAAACTCTTCTTGACACTACAGTGCTTAAAATAATTCCGTCCATTCCCTGGCTCAGCAAAACACAGAAGAATGTCATTTCATTATGCCTGGGAGAAAATTTATCTGCCATTCTCATAAAAGGTGTTTCCACTAGATAGTAAAGATAATAGAAGTTTTAAAAATTGTTATTTTCCTGCTATGAGAAGAAAATACTGTAGAATACTTGATGACTTTTTTCAAAATATTTTCCCTTCCAAAAGACTTATATTTAATTAGTTATCAAATATTTTATAGATATTTTAAAAGATTAATTTTATTATCAGAGAGATATGAGTTAATAAAAATTACTGAGGAAAACTGAACAACGGAATGAAAAATTATGTTATGAAGTGTCCCATATTGATAGGCGCCATCAGTTATTTTGTGCAAAATAGCACTAATTTTAGTTATTGTGACTGGAAACTTCAATGCTATGAATTCCCAGATTGCCAAGATAATATAAATCTCTATCTCTACAGAAATTTTAAATCACTATGATTTCATTCTGAATTTTGATTACTATCATTATACTCCATTAGAACAACTTACAAGAAAATACTATCAATGCAGATGAGTCATATTTTTTCACTCATTTGTGTTATTACTAAAGTGAATACAATGATCATGAATTGGCATTATATGGTTTTTGACTGAAATTGGCTTTTTATTTGTGGATCTTTTTAAATTAAAAGTATAATGAAATTTGAATATTGAGAAATAATTTAATGTTCTGAGGTCAATGTCCCTGTATTACATATACCATTTTTTCCCATAATTTCTTAAATTGGCAGAAAGCCTCCAAAATTCAGATTCTCCAAGCTAGCATGTATTTTGTTTCATTTTTTCTCAATATTTATAATATTATATTTATTTAATGGATGATCATTCTTTGTTTTGTGTGTATGTGTGTGCACACACACGCTCTCTCTCTTTCTCAATAAGTTATTTGAAAGAAGGGATCACATTTTCTAATTTTCTTCCTGTTTGAAAAATTCCTCCCTATTATACTTCTTCAGCCTCTGCTTGCTCTCTCTTTCACTCACACACGCATACATGCATACACACACACACACAGAAGAGCTCATCTATTGAGAAAATGTGAATATTATAGTGAATACAGATGAAAAAGTAAATAATGACAAAAGTACTAACCAAAAAGAATTAATATACTTTGAGTAGCTCAATTTGTGAAGGCTTTCCAGTATTTGATCAGAACATAATACAGGAAGAACACAAAAGACAGGGAAAGGAAATTAGATTTTTGTCAATGGTAGCTTGATGGGGAAAGCATGGATTCTATAAATTACTCTGGGCAGTATAGCCACTTTTATAATATTGATTCTTCCTATGATAAGCATGGAATGTTTTTCCATTTGTTTCTGTCCTCTCTTACCTTGTTGAGCAGTGATTTGTAGTTCTCCTTGAAGAGGGTCCTTCACGTCCCTTGTAGGTTGTATTCCTAGATATTTTTTTTTTCTTTGTAGCAATTGTGAATGTGTGTTCACTTATGATTTGGCTCTCTGCTTGTCTATTATTGGTTTATAGGGATGCTTGTGATTTTTGCACATTGATTTTGTATCCTGAGACCCTGCTGAAGTTGCTTATCAGCTTAAAGAGCTTTGGGGCTGAGATGATGGGGTTTTCTTTTTTTCTTT
>NW_016108015.1:73588-88600 GCF_001604975.1 Cebus imitator
GCAACCTCCGCCTCCTGGGTTCAGGCAATTCTCCTGCCTCAGCCTCCTGAGTAGCTGGGATTACAGGCACGCGCCACCATGCCCAGCTAATTTTTTTATTTTTAGTAGAGACGGGGTTTCACCATGTTGACCAGGATGGTCTCAAGCTCTTGACCTCGTGATCCACCCGCCTCGGCCTCCCAAAGTGCTGGGATTACAGGCGTAAGCCACCGCGCCCGGCCGATGGGGTTTTCTAAATATACAATCATGTCGTCTGTAAACAGAGACAATTTACCTTCCTCTCTTCTTATTTGAATAGCCTTTACTCTTGCCTGATTTCTCTGATGACAACTTCCAATACTATGCTGAATTGGACTGGTGAGAGTGGGCATTCTTGTCTTGTGCCAGTTTTCAAAGGAATTTTTTCAGCTTTTCCCCATTCAGTATGATATTGGCAATTGGTTTGTCATAAATAGCTTCTATTATTTGGAGATATGTTGCATAAATACCTAATTTACTGAGCATTTTTAGCATGCAGGGGGTGTTGATTTTTTATCAAAGGCCTTTTCCAGATCTATTGAGATAATCATGTTTTTTTGTCATTGGTTCCCTTTATGTTATAGATTACGTTTATCGCTTTGCAGATTTTGAACCACCCGCATCATAGGAATGAAGCCAGTTTGATCATGGTGGATAAGCTTTTTGATGTGCTGCTGGATTCGGTTTGCCAGTATTTTATTGAAGATTTCCACGTCAATGTTCATTAAGGATATTGGCCTAAAATGTTCTTTTCTTGTTGGAACTCTGCCAGCTTGTGGAATCAGGATGATGCTGGCTTCATACAATGAGTTAGGGAGGAGTCCCTCTTTTTCTATTGTTTGGAATAGTTTCAGAAGGAATGGTACCAGCTCCTCTTGGTACCTCTGGTAGAATTTGGCTGCGAATGTATCTGGTCCTGGTCTGTTATTGATGTAGGCTATTAATTACTGACTCAATTTCAGAACTTGTTATTGGTCTATTCAGGGATTCAACTTCTTCTTGTTTTAGTCTTGGGAGGATGTATGTTTCCAGGAATTTATCATTTTTTTCTAGATTCTCTATTTGCATAGAAGTGTTTATAGTGATCTCTGATAGTTGGTATTTCTGTGGGATCAGTGGTTATCTCCCCTTAATCATTTTTTATTATGTCTATTTGAACCTTCTCTCTTTTCTTCTTTATTAATCTGGCTAGGGGCCTATTTTGTTGATTTTTTCAAAAAGAAGTTCATGGATTCATTGGTTAGTTGAAGGTTTTTCGTGTCTCTATCTTCTTCAGTTCTGCTCTGCTTTTAGTTATTTCTTGTCTTCTGCTAGCTTTTGAATTTGTTTGCTCTTGCTTCTCTATTTCTTTTAATTGTGATGTTAGAGTGTTGATTTTAGATCTTTCTTGATTCCTGATGTAGGCACATTTAGTGCTACAAATTTCCCTCTAACAACAGCTTTAAGCTGTGTCCCAGAGATTTTGGTACCTTGTGTCTTTGTTCCCACTGGTTTAAAATAACTTATTTATTTCTGCCTTAATTTTGTTATTTACCCACGAGTCATTCAGGAGCAGGTCGTTCAGTTTCCATGTAGTTGTATGGTTTTTGAGTGAGTTTCTTAATCCTGAGTTCTAATTGATTGCACCATGGTCTAAGAGGCTGTTTGTTGCGATTTTCCTTCTTTTGCATTAGCTGGAGATTGTTTTACTTTCATTTATGTGGTCAATTTTAGAGCAAGTGCTATGTAGTGTTGAGAGGAATGTATATTCTGTTGATTTGGGGTGGAGAGTTCTGTAGTTATCTATTTGGTCGTCTTGGTCCAGAGCTGAGTCAAGTCCTGATTATCCTTGTTAATTTTCTGTCTCTTTGATCTAATATTGACAGTGGGATGTTAAAGTCTCCCACTATTATTGTGTGGGAATCTAAGTCTCCTCTCTTGTTATTGGTAGCTTTACACTTACATGCATGCCTTTCCTCACAGGCTTCTACTCCAAAGACCGTATTATTGAAACCATAAATACATCATATACCAATGCCTGATCCCTTTCTATCACTTTCTTTGCCACCTCCTTAACAGCTGTCTTTAGTATTCACATTATTTTCTTTGCTCTGATAGGACAAACTCGCTTCACAACACTTATTATTATTAATGAAAATAACCCCTTCTTAATTGCTCAATTAATCGCCTACCAATCAGTAGTATCTTTCCTGAATTTCTCATCACCAACAGTATTATTCCTGCTTCACCCTCTTAAACAACTATACCACTCCATCTAATACTCACAGCCCTAGGCATAACCACCTTCAGTCTTTTGCTAACAATAGAGCTTAATCTTGGAAATAATAACCTCCAACTAAAGCACTCATTACAGACATTCAACTTCTCTAATATACTAAGTTTTTATCCAGCCACAATTCACTATTCTATTCCACCCCTCATTCAAGCCTGTCCACAAGTCAAAATCTGGCTTCACTTCTACTAGACTTAATTTCATTAGAAAAGTCTACACAAAAAGCTATATCACAAACCCAAATTTTAGCCTCCATTACCACATCTACTCAAAAAGTCTTAATTAAACTTTATTTGATCTCTTTTTTTTATTCCACCCATTCTAACCTTTCTATTAATTATCTAACATATGAGCCCGAGTGATTTCAATTGCAATATAAATACTAATAAGTAATGATTAACTAGAAACAACCTCCAACATCATAACTACACAATGCAGCCACACCTACAGAATCCTCATGTAATAATCCTGCCCCCTCACCCTCATGATTTATTGAACTCCCCGTGTTCTGAGGCAATAGTGATTACTACCCCATGGTATTCAACTATTCACCAAACAAACACTAGCTCCATTAATAATCCTAATAACAAAGCTCCTAAAATGTCAATACTTGTCCCTCATGTTTCAGGGTATTCTTTAATAGCTATTGTGGCAGTATAACCAAAAACAACCATTATACCACCCATATAAGTTAAAAAAAAAATAGCCTCACAAAAGCCCCACCAAATTTCAACATAATACCGCGACGCACAGCACCACTAATAACCAACCCTAGACCTTCATAAATAGGAGAAAGCTTCAAAGAGAAACCTACAAATCCTATGACCAAAGAATATTCAATAAAAATAAAGCATATGCCATTATTCTCACATGGACTATAACTATGACTAATGATGAAAAACCATCATTGTGTTTCAACTATAAGAATACTAATGACCAGTATCCACAAAACACATCCAGTAGCAAAAATTATTTACTACTCATTTATTGATCTTCCCATACCATCTAACAATTCTGCATAATGAAATTTTGGCTTACTTCTCAGTACCTGCCTAATTCTCCAGGTCATCACAGGACTATTTCTGGCTATGCACTATACATCAGACACCTCAACTGCCTTCTCTTCTGTTGCCCGTATCAACCAAGATGTATACTATTGCTGAATAGTCTGCTATTTTAGTTGTAATGGTACTTCAATATTTTTTATTTGCCTCTTCCTACACATTGGCCGAGGCTTATACTATGGCTTATTTATATTTCCAGAAACCTGGAATATTGGTATTATCCTTTTACTCATAACCATAGCAACAGTATTTATAAGCTGTAAGCTCCTATGAGATCAAATATCATTCTGAGGCCCTACAGGAATTACAAATCTACTATCAGCCATCCTGTACATTGGATTCGACCTTGTACAATGAATCTAAGGCTAGTTCTCAGTTGACAAAGACAGCTTCACATGATTTTTCGCCTTCCATTTTATCTTACCTTTCATCATGGCAGCTCTAGCAACTGTTCACCTTTTATTCTGACATGAAACAGGATCTAACAACCCTTCAGGGATTTCACCAGACCCTGACAAAATCACTTTCTACCCCTACTATACAACCAAAGACATTTTAGGTTTAATTTTTCTCCTCCTCCTTCTAATAACCCTTGTACTGTTTTTGCTCAACCTCATGAGCAACCCAGATAATTATATCTTAGCTATCCCCTCAATACTCCACCCCACATTAAACCAGAGTGATATTTTCTGTTTGCATACGCAATCTTACGATCCATTCCTAACAAGCTAGGACGTGTCCTAGCCCTTATATTCCCCATTCTCATTCTAGCAATTATTCCTGTACTTCACATATCTAAACAACAAAGTATAATATTCCAGTCATTAAGCCAATGCTTATTCTAAATTCTAGTAGCCAACCTGTTTACACTCACATGAATTGGAGGACAGCCAGTTGAATACTCCTTTATTACCATCCAACAGACCACATCTGTTATATGCTTCTCTACCATCCTCACCCTCATACAACTCACTACCCTAATAAAAAAACAAACTACTGAAATGAAAGCGTCCTTGTAGTATAATTCAATACTCTGGTCTTGTAAACCAAAAATGGAGATTCCTCTCTCCAGGACAACCCAGAGAAAAAAAGCATTCTCACTCACCATCAACACCCAGAGCTGAAATTCTAATTAAACTACTCCCTGAACTTTTCTCTGCGCTTATTTTAACTGCCATATCTGTATTAATGAACTGGCACTAATACATTAGTACTTCTATGTACTTCATGCATTAATGCTGGCCCCCATGAATAACATATAGTACTAAAATTGCTTACTCATACAATACAACATTCACCCATAAAAGTACATTAAAAACTTTACTCACATGCATATAAGCACAAATTAAAACCCCTTCATCAATTATAACACATTCACCGACACTAGCCATACTATCTAGACCTTTTCCACATGGATATTGACCCATACCAAAAATCTTAAAATAGTACATAAAATCATTCACTGGACATAATGCATCCTAGTCAAAAAAAATCCTCATCAACATGGATATCCCCTACCAATTTTTGGTTTCTTAATCTACTGACCTCTGAGACATCATCATCTTTCCCTGACATGTTACCTTCCTTGCTCTGGGCCTGTAAAACTCAGGGGCGACAATCATGAAACTATACCTGACATCTGGTTCTTACTTCACGGCTATAAAACTAAGATCACCCACATGTTCCCCTTAAATAAGACATTTGGATTGTCCAAAGACTATCACCCTATTAACCAGTCATGGGAGCACTGTCATGAATTTGGTATTTTTAACTTTTGGGGATGGTATCACGCACCATCGCAGGTATTGTCCCCTCCAAATCAGCTGTAGACATACCCAGATGTGATTTCTGCCAAACCAGTTGTAGAAGTCATACCTAAATTGAATATTCTGAGCTCACATAACAATCATAAGGTGTTAATTAATTCATGCTTGAAGGACATAGTAATTAATTAATAGATGTGTACAGCCACACAAGTACACTTACTTTTAAGAACATTTCCAATAAAATCCACAACCCACTCCTCTGATCTCTGGCATTTTTCCATCAACCTAGCTGTATATACTCTCACCAAACCCCCAAAACAGGAGACTAAATGCAACCTAGTCAGAACCCAGAAATCATATTTTAACCATGAGTATCCCAACAGCTACCCCTCAATTTATGCTATTTTCCTAAAAATCCTAAATCTCTCCTACTAAGTTAAAACTCCATTTTTACAATAAATACAACTAAATTTTCACCGTAATACTATAATACCTTGCATTAACCTTCTTAAAGTACTATCCTGTGCTTCATCTTCTAAATCAATTATATCTTAGTTTTAAATAACCCTCTCAATCAATTCAAATTTTTATCAGCCAATTCAACGTTTTAGCCCCTTAATCCCCAGAACTATAGTTATTTATATTTTTCTTCTTCTCATATTTTAACTTACACTTATTTTACTTACACAGTTAATGTAGCTTAACTGTTTAAAGCAAGACACTGAAAATGTCTAGATGAGTATGTACAACCTCATAAACAAATAGGTTTGCTCCTGGCCTTTCTATTAACTTTTAGTGAGATTACACAAGCAAACATCCCCACTCCAGTGAAAACGTCCTTTAGATCACCCAGATCAAAAGAAGCAGGATCAAGCACACACAAATGCAGCTGAAAACACTTCTCAGCCACACCCCCATGGGAAACAGCAGTGATAACACTTTAGCAATAAATGGAAATTTAACTAAGCTATACTAATTTATAGAGTTGGTCAATTTTATGCCAACCACTACAGCCATATGATTAACCCAAGTTAACAGAGCTCAGCATAGAGTGTTTAAGAACTGTCCTCAATAAAGCTAACCTTAATCTAAGTTGTAAAAAACTCCAGCTGAAATAAAAGACACTACAAAAGTGGCTTTAATACACTGAAGACACAATAGCTAAGACCCAAACTGGGATTAGAAACCCCACTATGCATAGCCCTTTACTCTAAAAGCTATATTAAAAAAAAAAAAAAATGCCAGGATGCTACAAGCAACAGCTTAAAACTCAAAGGACATGATGGTGCTTTATATCCCTCTAAAAATGCCTATTCTATAATCGATAAACTCTGTTACTCCTCACCACCTCTTGCCTCCAGCCTATATAGCGCCATCTTCAGCAAACCCTTAAAAGGCCATAAAGTTAGCATAAGTACATACATAAAAGTGTTAGGTCAAGGTGTAGCTCATGAGGTGGTAAGAAATGGGCTACATTTTCTATCCCTACAAAAATCTCAAGATAACCTTCATGAAATTTAAAGACCCCCAGAGGATTTAGCAGTAAATCAAAAACAGAGTACTTGGTTGAGTAAGGCTATGAAGCACACACACACCACTCATCACCCTCCTCAAATATTCCTCTACAAAGTACTACTACTAAAACTCCCTACGCACATACAGAGGGCGTAAGTCCTAACATGGAAAACGTATTGGAAAGTGCACTTGGACAAATCAAAGTATAGCTTAACCTAAAGCATCTGGCTTAAACCCAGAAGATTTCATCATGACTCGACCACTTTGAGCTAACTCTAGCCCTAGATTTCACTAGAATTATTATCAAATTATCTTAATTAAACCACTTACCTTAAACAAAAGTATAGGTGATAGAAATTTTTAACCCAGTGCAATAGACATAGTACCATAAGGGAAAGGGGAAAGAATGAAATCAAGCATTAAAAAGCAAAGACAAACATTTTACCTTCTCCATAATGTATTAACTAGAAATAACTTTACATGGAGAATCATAGCCAAGTCCCCCGAAGCAAGACGAGCTACTCAAGGACAGCTGAAAGAGCACACCCATCTATGTGGCAAAATAGTGGGACAATTCACAAGCAGCTGTGACAAACCTACTGAGCCTGATGATAGTTGGTTGTCCAAGATAGAATCTTAGTTCCACTTTAAACTTACCCACAGAATTACTTAATCTCCCTATAAGTTTAACTGTTAGTCTAAAGAAGGACAGATCTTTAGAGCTGGCCATCGTGGGCCCAAAAGCAGCCACCAATTAAGAAAGCATTCAAGCCCAACATCTGTCTTTAATCCTACTCACTCTACTGAACTCCTAACATAACAATAGACTAATCTATTGCTTGATAGAAGCAATAATATTGAGTAACATGAAAACATTTTCCATTGCATAACCTTAAATCAGACCAGAATATCTGTTGACAGTTAACAGCTTAATATTAATGTACTATATAGTAAGCTTCCCGCTATCTATACTATTAATCCAGCACAGGCATGCCCTAAAGAAATAGTATAAAAAGTAAAAGGAATTCGGCAAATCTTACCCCACCTGTTTCCCAAAAACCTCACCTCTAGCATTACCAGTATTAGAGGCTTTGTCTTCCCAGTGATGTATGTCCAATGGCCGCAGTATCCTGACTGCGCAAAGGCAGCATAATCACTTGTTTCCTAAAGAGGGACTTGTATGAATGGCCACATGAGAGTTCAGCTGTCTCTTAATCTGTGAAACTGGCCTATCCATAAAGAGGTGGAAATAAACAAGATGATAAGACCCTATGGAGCTTCAATTTATTAATGCAAATAAAAACTCAAAAAGCCTACAGGCACTAACCCATTGTTCCCTGCATTAAAAATTTTGGTTAGGGTGACCTTGGAGCAGAATTCAACCTCTGAACGACCTAAACTAAGACCGCATTAGTTTAAGCAAATTAACATACATTGACCCAATAATTTGATCAACTGTACGAGTAACCCCAGGGATAACAGTGCAATTCTATTCTAGAGTCCATATTGACAATAGGGTTTATGATCTCGATGTTGGATGAGGACATCCTAATGGTGTAGCCACTATGAAGCGTTCCTTTGTTCAATGATTAATGTCCTACGTGATCTGAGTTCAGACCAGAGTAATCCACCTCAGTTTTTATCTATTTAATATTTCTCCCAGTACGAAAAGATAAGAGAAATCGGGTTCACTTCAAAAGTGCCCTCGCTTCTTCAATTCCAGGACCATTATTTTCCTTTGTGTTGCTTTGAGTCTTTGGTCCTGACCTCTTTCCACACAGAACTGCCATAAACCGAATAGGAAATCCAGTTAGAGGCAAAGCAAAAAACTTAAATACTGTCCTTTATATCACCTTAGTTAATATTTTTTTAAAGGACATGTTGAAAGCTACAGTTTCTCCCATATCACTGATTCTCAGTCCATTTTATTATTTGCCTGGGCATAAGCACCAAATAAAAATAAAAGATTCACTAGGCAATGAAAATAAATCAGTATAATTGTTTTACGCAGTCCTGTACCTGAAAGCAAAAGTCATTATTATTAAACCTATATGCCACACTACGGCGATTGTCAGCTCTGCTCTGCCTCCACTATAGCTTTTCTATAATGATTTTTCTGCTTTCCAATAGCTGTTTTGTCTTCTGTAAATTGAGAAGGGACAACAACCTTCATCCAATAAATCAGCATTTCTGAATCACCATTTAGGAACTTGAAGGCTGGGGTCTGATTGCCTGTTTCATCGGTTTTATTTATTGAGACTTAAACACAATTATTTCTACTGTCCATGGGTAGAGTCATTGCTTGCCTTTTTTTCACCTGCAATGGCCTCTCAAATTACATGCTGTCTATGAGCTTTGCATCTACTCCTGTCTTCTGGATTTTCTTTTCTTTTATTAGGCATCAGCAGCACAAAATATATCTTCCTTGTAAAAGGTTGTGTTCATTGTAAAATAAAATTAGGAAAACAGAAAAGAATAGAAAATAAAACAGTAAAATATGGGTACTATTAATATTTTGATTTGTCTCCCTTCAAGTTTCCTTTTCCTTACATGTATGTTTTTAAGCAATTGGCAAAAACATTATATGTACATTATATATGCTAATAGTATGGTCTAATTGATGTCCTTGCCAGGAAGTAGTATATAGTTTCCCTTGATTTCTACAATACCTGGCTAGCTTGCTTTTGTTACTTCATCTGAAGATAACACTCTGTCTCAACTGTAACTATCTTGGATTTTCTGGCTTCCCCTTACTTTGTTCCCTCTATCCTTTACTATCCCCATCACTGAGAAATTATCACATATTTTGTGGTCAAAAACATGGCCAATGTTGATGATCTTTCCAAGTTTAATACATACTGTGCCTCTGTCACTCTAGTTCTATATGTACTTGGCATAAAATGGATATTCAAAGCTTTGACTATTTATGGCTATGTAGGAAAAAAAAATAACTTTCTTTTGCAGCTCCCTGCTTAAGTGATAAGCTCTTTATTGGGGACCTTGGATGAGCTTCAGGATATCCCTGTGCAAAGTTGGTGGAGTGTGTTTTCATTTTTCTGGTGAAAGAATCTCAAAGCTTTTATCAAGATAAAGGGGTACAAGAATTTAACATTTTCAAGACTTGCTGCTCTAAGTCATGATTATTCTCAAATGAATAAGATTAAAAATAAGAACTAGCAAGGATTCTATACAGCACCAAAATATCAGATAAAACACATATATCATAAAAGAATTAAATACATCATCAGTTTATAAAGTGGAAATTAATATCTATAAATTTAGGTATTCCTTTAATTTTTTTAAGAAAAAAAATCTTTAACAATTGAATTTGGTTCCACTCAAAAATAACAGCAGCTAAGCATTAGATATGGTTTTATGAATTTATATAGGGTAGATAAAAATCAGCTAGACACGTGATACCTGTAAGCAGTTTACAGAGTAGGACAGAGGATAGGCAAATATACATGTAACCATTGTGGTAGATAAACAAGTAACATGTACAAAGTGTTAGATACAAATAAACCAGAGTGTGAAGAAAGTACCTTTAAAGACAGCAGGTTACAGTTTAAAGATTGCTATCAACTTTGAATGTGATGACTTTTTTACATTTCCATTTAAAAATAAAATATTTATATGCATCTGAAAATCAGTGACTTTGCCATTACAAGACTCAATTTTAAAAACTCTTAATTTTTCAGAGAAAAGCATGTCACAATTTAAATGCCATTTAAAAACATACTGTTAACATGCATTTAGATTTAACATAAAATTTAAAGGAGTAAGTGCTCAATAATATTCACTCTTCAACTATATTGTCAAAAATTTTTTATATTTTGATATAAAATTTATAACCTAAAGAAAAATATTGATCAATTATCCCTCTCTCAAACTCCTATTAATCATAGTATTGGAAGTTCTGGCCAGGGTAATCAGGCAAGAAAAAATAAATAAAGGGTATTCAATTAGCAAAAGAAGAAGTCAGATTGTCTCTATTTGCAGATGACATGATTGTATATTTAGAAAACCCCATCGTCTCAGCCCAAAATCTCCTTAAGACGATAAGCCACTTCAGCAAAGTCTCAGGATACAAAATCAATGTGCAAAAATCACAATGTGCAAAAATCACCTATACACCATTAACAGACAAACACAGAGCCAAATCATGAGTGAACTCCCATTCACAATTGCTACAAAGAGAATATAATACCTAAAAATACAACTAACAAGGGATGTGAAGGACCTCTTCAAGGAGAACTACAAACCACTGCTCAAGGATTTAAAAGAAGACACAAAAAGATTGAAAAAACATCCCATTGATTTTTATGGTTTTTTTTTGTGTGTGTGTGTCTCTATCTCCTTCAGTCAAAATAACAAATAAAAAGGTGAAATATATTTTAAAAAAGAATTATGTTAGTGTTGGTTTTATTCATTGCGGTGATCCATTTTTTTTAAATCTGCACGGAATTATAAGCTTCAGTTATTAGTTTTTAAGTTGACAAATTTGATTTGGGTGTGTTCTTAATACTTTGATTCATATTTATGCATTTTAAATTCCATAATTTTAGTTTTTTGTACTATACTCTCAGGAAATCCTTTTATGATCTTTCTTGGCACTAAAGTTTCATCTCTCTTTGTTCTTCTAATTATTACTTTAAGCATAGTTCTGCAGTTCTATTTTGTTA
The DNA here is from genome assembly GCF_001604975.1 of Cebus imitator. Taxonomy (NCBI): domain Eukaryota; kingdom Metazoa; phylum Chordata; class Mammalia; order Primates; family Cebidae; genus Cebus; species Cebus imitator. Next base: position 84,906 of record NW_016108015.1, read on the forward strand.
TCCATAAATTCATATTTTTCCATAAATTCAATCCTATTTGTGAGGCTTGGCTAACATAGCCTGGTCAATTAGAACCCAGAAATTATACATGAAGTGTCAAGCTATGTTTATATTTTTTGTGGATTTACATACTAAGATTCTTATGAATTTCATGTGTCATATAAAACTATTTTTTCCTCTTCATATTTTATCAGTATAATTTGTTAGTGCAAGATTTGGTTGAATGCTAATGACAAAATAATAGTTAAAATACTGCTTATATAAGGTAGTAAATGTACTGTTGCATACTGTGGCCTTTGCCAGTTGAAAATAGTCCATGTCTACATATTTTGTAGAATTAAGACAAATAGTCATCACTTTAATGGCTAGCTACATATTTTTTTACCAGGAGATGCTTGATTTGTTTCAGAAGAAAAACAACATGTAGAGCAGCAGCTGCAATTGGAGACACTACTTGATTAAAATGGGTCAGGTAGTGAAGGAAATTAAAACTACTTTTAATTTCTATATTTCATCGACATTCTACATAGTCCAAACTGCCCAGTGAAAGATAAATACAAATTTAATTTAAAAATTGTGTGTCTATCTGCTATTAGGTGGGGTCGCCAATCTTTCTGACATTCCATAGTTGAGGTGGGGTTTTATAATTACTGTTATAATTTTGGGTGGGAGTGAAGGGTTATATGATTTACAACGGAACCTTTTTTAAAAAAATATTTTTCAAATATACTTTTATTTTCTTTTTTCCTTCCCCACATTCAGAACTTCTCCACACACCACACTTCTTGCAGCTATCAAGTCACTTGATGTTGGCCGGGTACCATTTTATCCCTAAAACTTTGTTGACATCAAAACATGACAGCTGACCAGTGTTATATCCATAAAATACTTACAAAGCACAGCATATTAAGCTTTAGAACTTGGCAATTAGACCACATAAAAAGAGGCCAAGACCCCCATCCTATATGTTTGGAATAAGGTATTCACTAGTCCCTATCTGGCGACTGTACACTGGTTCAAAGGGCAGCAGAGGCAACAGGCAGTTACTTCAGAGGACACAGAACACAATGATCTGGAAGAATGTTATGATGTTACTCAGTGTCATGTACCACACACCTTTCTCCAAGGTGGTCTCATAACTCTAGAATGGCAGGTCCAGCTGATACAAAATGAAGACAGACAACACAACATTTACCCTATGGAGATATCCTACTCATACTATGCACATGCTGTGATTTTGAACATAACTTGTCCCAAAAACTTGTCATGATCATCCTGGCTTTTTAGGTTAGGTGATCCATCAATCTTGCACTCAACTGTTAATTCTTTCTCAGCGCTGTTAGGAGCCAAGTTAACCTGAACAGCAACTAATGGCTGTAGACACCCCATGTACAGTTTTTTCCCCACAATATGGGAAATATTTTAAGTCCATAATTCCACTATGAGGATAAGTTGTTATATTTGTTTGATCTTCATTCTTCAAAATACAATCTATCCTTGGCACTCCTTCAGGCTTTAATCCAATTATTCTGTTCATTTTCACAAGAATACAAGGTTTTCCTTTAGATAGCCAAAGCCAGGATCACTCATACCACGCATGCTTGAAGTAACAAAAGAGGAAACTGACATGCAACATAAGCTGGACCCTTCTGTTCAAAAAGTGCTCCATCAGGACAGGTTGTGAGAAACTTCTTAAAGTCTGCAATGTACTCTGCATAGGAAGTTGGGTCAGACATACTAAATGTATATTCCAATGCAGTTAAACTGGTTTTGGAAAAACCGTAAGTCCTGGGCTAGGAACCTGGTCACGATATTTTGGAACCTCATTGTTGAGAGTCTGAAGCATAACCCACATCATGAATGAGAAGAATATAGCCAGGAATCCATAAAAAACTAGGTAGAAGAGCAAGATCAAACCCCAGCTCTTGGCGGTGCACCCCAGGAACTAACTCTCTGGTGGTCAGGTTGTAGATAAGAGCTTCCACTGGCCAGGCTCTGGTGGAGGGGCTTCTTCTCGTTCTTTGTCATCATGTGTGCATGGAGGGCAAGAGGAGCGGCAGCTACGAGGATGCAGCTGAACCTCTTTATCATTATATTTTCTTTTCCATAAGTGAAGAAGTCAGCAAAAGAGTTGCTGTTATAGGAGTTAATTATTTAAGTATAACCTCTGGAACTTGGGAAGTGACACCTTGTAGGATTCAAATTTTCACAATCAGACATATCATGGCTCAATCATCTTTTATCGTCTGACACTTATTACTATGTATTCTTTTTTAAAAATAAGTTCTGGGGTACATGTGCAGATCTTGCAGGATTGTTACACAGGTATACACATGCCATAGTAGTTTGCTGTATTACTATGTATTCTGACTGCTGGACTGGAGTTGCATTGTGGATTCAAGAAACTAGAGTATTATTAAATAAGCCATAAAATATTTATGTAGTTCTCTTTCATCTTATCTGAATAAGTGACATGTATAAATTTAAGATTAGAGGGTAAGATCAATTTGCATGTATGTACTAGAGAGATATTCTTCTTCAAGGGTACTGGTCACACTGTCACACAATAATACAACAGCTTTTTATTTGATGGGCTGCATTATATTACTTGACTTCAAGTTATACTAAAAGCCTATGGCAAAATGTCATGGTACTGGTATTAAAGTAGACACACAGATATATAAAACAGATGAGGATGCTCTCCAATAAAGCCACTTATCTATAGCCAAATGATCTTTGGCAAAGTAAAAAAAAAAAAAAAAAAAAAAAAAAAAAAAAAAAAAAAACTGGGAAAAAGGCACACTTTTCCTGGACCCCTATCTTTTACCATAAAATGAACTCAAGATGGATTAAAGACTTAAGTGTAAGCCCCGAAACTGTAAAAATCCTAGAAGAAAACTGAGGAAAAACTCTTCTGAACATTGGTCTAGGAAAAGAATTTATGACCAAGTCTTCAAAAATAAACACAATAAAAATAAAAATAGACACATGACACTTACTAAACCACAAAGCTTCTGTTTCTTTCAGTGAAAGAAACAGAGTAAAAAGACAACATACAGAATGGGAAATATATTTGCAAACTATGCATCCAACAAGACTCTATAAGAAACAAAAAACTCAAATAACCCCATTAAAAAGTGGAAAAATGATATGAACAGACATTTTTCAAAAGAAGATGTACAAGTGACCAACAAATATGAAAATATGCTCAACATCAGCAATCAGAGAAATGCAAATTAAAACCACAATGAGATGTCATCTTACAACAGTCAAAATGGGTATAATTAAGAAGTCAAAAAGAAATATATCTTTGGAGGAGGATCCAAGATGGCCATTTAGGAACAGCTCGGGATTGCAGCTCCCAGTGAAAGTGCAGAGGGTGAGTGGACGCCGCATTTTTTTGCCCATAGACTAGGAGATTCCCAGGCGGAGGAGCTCCATGGGTTGCCAGCGCGGCTGTGCCAGCCGGTACCACTGCTTTGCCCCGTGCAGCTGCTTTGTTGGTGCCCTGAAGCAGTGGTTCTCCATATAAAATACACCGGTCCAGGTGCCCTTTTGGCTATTGATTGGAGCCATGGGAAGTCGCCCATTCATCTGTTTAAAAAGGGGGCTGAGCAGGGAGCCAGGACAGTAGATTCCAGGGCAAAAAAAAGCGCCATGAATCTCAGTGCCGCTGTTTAAGCCAGCACAGTGAG
>NW_016108015.1:91225-93113 GCF_001604975.1 Cebus imitator
CCACCACAAATCCACAGAATATACATTCTTCTCAGCACCACATCACACCTACTCTAAAATTGACCACATAATTGGGAGTAAATCACTCCTCAGCAAATGCAAAAGAACGGAAATTGTAACAAACAATCTCACAGACCATGGTGCAATCAAGTTAGAATTCAGAATTCAAAACTAACCCCGAACTGCACAGCTTCATGGAAACTGAACAACTTGCTCTTGAATGTTGGATAAACATTGAAATGAAGACAGAAATAAAGATGTTCTTTGAAACCAACGAGAATGAAGACACAACATACCAGAATCTCTGGGACACATTGAAAGCAGTCTCTAGAGGAAAATATATAGCAATAAGTGCCCACATGAGAAGCAAGGAGAGATCAAAAATTGACACACTATAGTCAAAACTGAAAGAGCTAGAGGAGCAAGATCCACAAAACTCAAAGTATGGCAGAAGACAAGAAATAGCTAAGATCAGAGCAGAACTGAAGGAGATAGAGACACAAAAAACCCTTCAAAAAATCAATAAATCCAGGTGCTGATTTTTTGAAAAGGTCAACAAAATAGACATACCACTAGCCAGATTAATAAAAAAGAAAAGAGAGAATAACCAAATTGATGCAATAAAAAGCGATAAAGGGGATATCACCACAGATTCCACAGAAATTCAAACCATCATCAGAGATTATTACAAACAACTCTATGCACATAAACTAGTAAACCTGGAAGAAATGGATAAATTCCTGGATACTTGCCTCCTCCCAAGCCTAAACCAGGAAGAAGCTGAAACTCTGAGCAGACCCATAACAAGGTCTCAAGTTGAGGCAGCAATTAAGAGCATACCACCCAAAAAAAGCCCAGGTCCAGACGGGTTCACAGCCAAATTCTACCATACATACAAAGAGAAGCTGGTACCATTCCTTCTGAAACTATTTCAAACAATATAAAAAGAGGAAATTCTTCCCAAATCATTCTATGAGACCAACATCATCCTGATTCCAAAACCCAGCAGAGACTCAACAAGAAAAGAAAACTTCAGGCCAATATCCATGATGAGCATAGATGCAAAAATCTTCAATAAAATACTGACAAGCCGATTGCAACAGCACATCAAAAAGCTTATCCACCATGATCAAGTACACTTCATCCCAGAGATGCAAGGTTGGTTCAACATACACAAGTCTATAAACCTAATCCACCACGTAAACAGAACCAAAGACAAAAACCACATGATTATCTCAACTGATGCAGAGAAGGCCTTTGACAAAATTCAACAGCCCTTTATGCTAAAAACACTCAATAATCTAGGTATTGGCGGAACGTATCTCAAAATAATAAAAGCTATTTATGACAAACCAACAGCCAATATCAGAATGAATGGGCAAAAACTGGAAGCATTCCCCTTGAAATGTGGCACCAGACAAGGATGCCCTCTCTCACCACTCCTATTCAATATAGTATTAGAAGTTCTAGCCAGAGCAATCAGGCAAGAAAAAGAAATAAAGGGCATTCAAATAGGAAAGGAGGAAGTTAAAATGTCTCTATTTGCAGACGACATGATTGTATATCTAGAAGACACCATCGTCTCAGCCCCAAATCTCCTGATAAGCAAGTTCAGCAAAGTCTCAGGATACAAAATCAATGTGCAAAAATCACATGCATACCTATACACCAATAACAGACTTAAAGAGAGCCAAATCAAGAACAAACTTCCATTCACAATTGCCACAAAGAGAATAAAATACTTAGGAATACAACTAACAAGGAACATAAAGGACCTCTTCAAGGAGAACTACAAGCCACTGCTCAACGAAATAAGAGAGGACACAAACAGATGGAGAAACATTCCATGTTCATGGTTAGGAAGAATCAATATCATGAAAATGGCCAT
>NW_016108015.1:93676-111322 GCF_001604975.1 Cebus imitator
AATTTTTGCAGTTTACCCATCTGACAAAGGGCTGATATCCAGAATTTAGAAAGAAATAAAACAGATTTACAAGAAAAAAGCTAACAAGCCCATTGGAAAGTGGGCAAAGGATATGAACAGACACTTTACAAAAGAAGACATACGTGAGGCCAACAAACATATGAAAAAATGCTCATCATCACTGGTCATCAGACAAATGCAAATCAAATCTACATTGAGATACCATCTCACGCCAGTTAGAATGGCAATCGTTAAAAAAATCTGGAGACAACAGATGCTGGAGAGGATGTAGAGAAATAGGAGCACTTTTACACTGTTGGTGGGAGTGTAAATTAGTTCAACCTTTGCGGAAGACAGTGTGGTGATTCCTCAAGGACCTAGAAATAGAAATTCCATTTGACCCTGCAATCCATTACTGGGTATATATCCAAAGGATTACAAATCGTTCTACTATAAGGACACGTGCACACGAATGTTCATTGCAGCACTCTTTACAATAGCAAAGACCTGGAACCCAAATGCCCATTGATGATAGACTGGATAGGGAAAATGTGGCACATATACACCATGGAATATTATGCAGGCATCAAAAATGATGAGTTCGTGTCCTTTATAGGGACATGGATGAACATGGAAACCATCATTCTCAGCAAACTGACACAAGAACAGAAAATCAAACACCGCATGTTCTCACTCATAGGTGGGTGTTGAACAATGAGAACACATGGACACAGGGAGGGGAGCACTACACACTGGGGTCAGTTGGGGGGAAATAGGGGAGGGACGGTAAGGGGTGGGGAGCTGGGGAGAGATAGCAAGGGGAGAGATGCCAGATGTAGGTGATGGGGAGGAAAGCAGCAAATCACACTGCCACATGTGTACCTATGCAATAGTCTTGCATGTTCTTCACATGTACCCCAAATCCTAAAATGCAATAAAATAAATGGAAAAAAAAGAAGAAGTCAAAAATAACAAGTGTTGGTAAGAATGTGGAGAAAAAACACTCATACTCTGTTTGTGGGAATGTAAATCAGTACAACCTCTATCAAAAACAGTATGAAGATTTCTAAAAGAACTAAAACTAGAATTAACTTTCCAACCAGTTGTCCCATTACTGGATATCAATCCCCTCAAAAAAAGAAATCATTTAACCACACCAGGTGGGGTGGCTCATACCTGTAATCTCAGCACTTTGGGAGTCTGAGGCAGGTGGATCACTTGAGTTCAAGAGTTTGAGACCAGCCTGATCAACATGGTGAAACACATTCTTTACTAAAATTACAAAAAAAAAAAAATTAGGTACGGGTGGTGGCTGGCAATTGTATTCCCAGCACTTAGGAGGCTGAGGCAGGAGAATCACTTGAACCCAGGAAGAGGAGGTTGCAGTAAGCTGAGACTGCACCATTGCACTCCAGCCTGGGCAACAGGAGTGAAACTTCCTCTCAAAAGAAAACAAAAAAAGAATGAAATAATGTCTTTTATCAACATGAATGGAACCAGAGGCTAAATCTACAGTGAACAACTCAGATACAAAAACTTTCTTCTTCTTACTTATAAGTGCGAGCCTAATACGTATTTAGGGTGGGAGGGGGTTGAGGTATCACAAGTTACTTAATATGTACAGTATATATTATTTGGGTGATGGTTATACTAAAAGCCCAGACTCCTCTCCACCACTCAACATATCTTTGTAACAAAACTGCACTTGTATCCCTTAAATATATGTAAGTAAAAAATAAATCAAGTCTGAGTAATGTATGAGGAGTTGTGACCCAACTTTTATAGATGTCTTATCTCAACAGTACCGTTTTTTGTTTTGTTTTGCTTTTGGTTTTAATTTCATTTTATTTACTTTCGACTGTAGTGTTACTCATGGTAGATTCAGCAAGACACTAAACAATACAAGATATCATTTCAAAGTCTAGTTTGCCTAACATTCTATTTTATCCTAGGGATGTATGAATTGCTAACCATAACCATAGGTAGAGGTTCATATGATTTTATTTTGTTTTCTTTTAATTTTATAATTCAAGTACAACTTTAATGGGCTGACATTCAATTTTATTTCTATCAACCTTGTTATTTTTAAACCATAGATGAAGGGTCATAGTTAGGTCATATGCTTATTAGAATGCTAACTGCAAATGAATCCAGTTGGTTATTATGATACCCATCCCGCTACATGCCTGGAGGCTGCATATATACTTGTACTTGATACATTCCCACTGAAATCAGGAAGTTAATTTGCATTTGTAGTCACTTTCACCAGTATTCCTGGTAAAGACAGAATAAATAAGCTGTTTTAAAAGTATTTAGTTGCTGCCTTCCCCATTTTTATTCCTCAAAATCTGGTATTCTAAGCTTTCTTGGGAACTATTTTTTTTTCTTTGAGATGGAGTCTTGCTCTGTCACCCTGGCTGGAGTGCAGTAGCATGATCTCATCTTACTGCAACCTCTGCCTCCTGTGTTCAAGCAATTCTCCTGCCTCAGCCTCCCAAATAGCTGGGATTACAGGTACCCACTGCCACACCCAGCTAATTTTTGTATTTTTAGTAGAGACGGGGTTTCACTATGTTGGTCAGGCTGGTTTCAATCTCCTGACCTCAGGTAATCCTCTTGCCTCGGCCTCCCAAACTGCTGGGATTACAGGCATGAGCCACTGCACCTGGCCCTTTTGGGAGTTATTAAGTGAGAAAAAGCAAGCTAGTATTTCTTTTCTTCCTTTGTATTTCTCATAATTCCATTGCATTGCATTTCTTCATTGATATTTGGGGTGGAGAATATTTGATGACTATAATTTGCCAATATAATTTAACATGGGCCATAGTTAGAACTATGATTGAATTATACCTGTAAAAATTATTATAATCACAGATTACTATCTGAGTTAGCACATCAAATGAGTTATCTCTGGTGCATGCTCTTATACCAGTACCAATAACTTCTTCATGACCTAATTTTATGTTTCATTTTCCTTAATAAAGCATCCTGCTAGAATCATTTAAAATTCTAATAGTGTAGTCATCTTCAGGTCAACATAACAGTTTGAATGGTGCTATTGTCTAAATTTTTGTGTCCCCCCAAAGTTAATATGTGGAAGCCTAATTTTCAATGAGGGTATTACAAGGAGGAACCTTTAGGAGGTGATTAGTTCATATGGGTAGAGCCCTTATGAATGGGATTAGCACCCTGATAATGGGCTGAAGGACCCCGAGACTTTCCCTTCCATCATATGAAAACATAGCAAGAAGGTATTGTCTATGAACCAGAGTGACCCCTCAGCAGTCACCTAATTTGCTGGCACTTTAATCCCAAGATCAAGACTTTCCAGCCTCCACAACTGTGGGAAATACATTTCTGTTGTTTATAAGCTATCCAGCTTATGGTATTTTATTGTAACAGCACTAACATTGGTCAGAGGCAGAAGGCATTCTTTCGTTATCTTGCCAATTATAATGTTCTCAATTTCATTACAGATATTTTATCCTATAGTAAAGCATGATCACTAATTTGGAAGAATAAAAGAAAGGAAACATTTTTATTGTCTGTCAGCCTTGGTACTGAGGTTGGGTAGAAGCATTCAAATGAGAACAATGAAGGGTCTCTCTCCTTCAGATGGCTTCCCTGTTGATACAGTTTTAGCTCTGTGTCCCACCCAAATCTCATCTTGTAGCTCCCACAATTTCCACAAGGTGTGAGAGGGACCCTGTGGGAGATGACTGAATCATTGTGATAGGTCTTTCTCGTGCTGTTCTTGTGATAGTGAATGGGTCTCATGAGATTTGTTGGTTTTAAAAACTAGAGTTTCTCTGAACAAGCTCTCTTTTTGCCCACTGACATCCATGTAAGTTGTCACCTGCTTCTCTTTGCCTTTTGCCCTGTTATGAGGCCTCCCCAGCCATGTGGAACTGTGAGTTCAATTAAACTTTTATTTTGTAAATTGGACAGTCTTGGGTATGCTTTTATCAGCAGTGTGAAAACAGACTAATACACCTTCCCTGAAACACTCTCCCCTGTGGTGATGGTGAGGAAATGCTAGACTATGAGAAGGGAAACATAGAATGGCAGACCATTCTGCAAGACTGAAGGGAAAGGAAGGGAAGAAAAGAAATAATGCCTAATATCTAACTGAAAAGAGTTATTTCCATAATTATGTGCCAAGCAATGTCTTCTGTTTACAATGTACATTCAAATGTGAAGAACACAAATACATGTAAAAACCTTCATTTTCACACAAGAACACAAGTACATGCTAAAATTTTCATATTTACATGTGAAGAACACAAATATATTTATAAGTTTGAAACTGGCTAGAGTTCAGCAATATCTAATAGGACTTTCTCTGATGATGGGAATGTTCTATATCTATGCTGTCCAGTACAATAGCCATTAGCCACATGAGGCTGTTTAAGATGAAATGTGGCTAATACGTGCCTAACATGAAATGTAGCTAATAATTTGATTTTTATTTATAATTGATATTAATAATTGTACATGTTTACAGAGTACATTGTGATGTTTCAAAGAAACCCAAAGCTAGGTCATGAATAGAAGTTAAAGGTCAGGCATAAGATTAAGCTATACTGCTTCTGAAGCCAACTATTAAAATGAAATCATGGATCACTTGTCAAGAGCACATTACAAACAAAATCTCTACAGAGTACATTAAGACTACTTCTATAAAGTTTGTAAATGCATATAATATATGGCCCAGAACACTGCTTCTGGTAATTATCCTACAGCTGGAACCATTTCTGTATCATGATATGTGAATTTAATTTGACATCTATTTAAGCTCCTAGTATGCTGAGCTACTGTGGAAACTAGCAAGCTAAAAGCGCAAAGCAGCAATATTTCCCAGGGACTTCTGCAGTTAGAGTTCTAGATACAAAGTACGTTACAATCTTAAGTTGTTTGCCATGACAAAAAAGACCACAGAGATATAGCAGCATTCCTGGATCCAGGCACTAGCTTTGCTAGGGATGTGGTGAGAGAGTGATAGTACAGACTTGCTCATACTTCTGTTTGTCTGGTGACAAGCTACGGAGGGTTCCAAAAACATTTTGGTGTTAGGTCTTTTTCAACTTTAATTTGTGATTCTTAGATGCCTGCTATGGTGGTGCAGATCTTGAATTCAAACTAGCTCCAGCATTAGAGTGGTTTCTCTCACTCCTGATTTTGTCAGAAGTGTTTTTTTCTGAAAGGTCAATTCTATGCACACTTTCTAATTATTCTATAAGTATATCCTTGTATTAAAATTGTTTGTGGTCTTAGATTGTGTTCTCCAAAAGCAGTTCTTGGTTCTCCAAAAGCAGTTCTTGAGATGAGGATTTACATCCAAATAATTTATTTGGAAAATGCTCCCAGAGAAAAGGGGAATGGGGAAGCAAGAAGCCAAGAGGAGGAAGCAAAGAAGGAATAATTGTAGGCTGAGCCCTGCAGAGGGTAGCATCCACATGATTTCTTAGCAGAACTTCACAAGACAATTTATCCTTGTAACTTTTACCCAGCCAGGGAAGAAGATGCAGGCTTTCATGCTTCCATACCTGTCAATCACTGATGAACAGCTTTCCCTAAGAGGAAACTTCTGGCCCTCTTGCAGTCAGCAAAGACTGGTCAGAGTTGTGTTAAGCCACTCACCTTCTCATTTATCATGTGGCTTTCATCTATCTTCCAGTAAATGCAAGAAGCAGAAAATAACAGGTCACAAAGCAGAGGCAAGACTAGCAGCCGATGTCACAATCATTTCATAGAATAAAATATCTACTTTTAGCAGAAAAAGTAGAATCTAGTAAAAAAAATTAGAAATACTTATATGGTGCTAATATATACCTTTGAAAGTAATGTGGTGTGAGAATTAAAATATATTTAATTCATTGCTGTTCTCATAATGAATCCAGAGTCTAGTGCCTCTCAGTGTACCATACATCAATATTATAACAGTTATTTCTCATTAAAAGCAATGCAGTAAACTGGTTAATTACCAGGGATTAAGAGTAGATGAGACCTGAGTTTCAGCTACCACCCCAGGCATATGATTTCTATGATTTTGGTAAACCAGTCAATCTCTCTAAGCCTCAAGGTTCTTATATTGCCTACCCGATGGATGTGGTGAAGTGATTGAAAGAGATAATGTATGTAAGGCTCATAACAGAGCATGGCACCTTTTATACAATCAATGGTGCCTGCTGCTTTTGTTTACTGTCCATGTATTTACATTTAATTTTTATAAAGCTCCAAGGTAATCCTCTCTGTATTATTGCACATATATATGTGTATGTATGTATATGTGTGTGTGTGTGTGTGTGTGTGTGTGTATGTATAGTGTACAGGTGGTATCTACTACAGTAGATAATCTTGTATGAGAAATACTAGATAACATATTCTTCTACTTGCACTATATGCTGTCCTAAAAAGATTTATTGCTCCCCGAATGTGGTCTGTATTTGATATATACAATATATATGGTTTACTAAAGAAAACTGAGAAATTGTTGACAAGTTTATATTATTCAACCCTTACTGTCATTTCTCTGCAATTAATCTTCAAGCTAAGGTTACATTTTACTTCTTATGTACACATACTCTTTATTTCCCTCTTCTGCATTTTTATCTAGAAGAAAAGCAATATGAATGTTATATAAAAATAGAATACTTGGAGCATAAAAGATATTTCAGACGTAAAAACTGAGAGAGGTGAATCTTCCCTCTTGGCAAATTTCTTTTCCTAAGAAGAGTTTCAATACTTTTTAAAATATTGATCACAGAAACTGTAGTGCTGTAGCAGTAAACTAAATCAAAAAGACAGATTTTGGGAACATTCTCTCCCTCCTAAGTAATCACTTAAATAAAACTGACATATTTGTTCTTGTTAATTCTGAAATCATCTTGTTTATTCTTCTTTAGTATATCTTTTTTCGATTTTCACAAATTTTTCTTAATAGTAATACCACAAACCTTTTTTATCTAGATTGAATAAAATTTAGGGTTCATTGTTTTATTGTTAAATAAATTAAAGAATACCGATTACTCTGTAATTTGATTAAAATCAATACATACATATTTAGCACATTTTTCCCTTTAAAGCGTATTTAAAAATTAACAAAATCAATATGTGTTTTAGATAGTTTTTAACATGTCATTTTCTCTCTACCTTGTTGGCATCTTCTGAACATTCACTAATTTGTTCATTTTTCTCAATCTCTTTGTATGAATAAACCTATGTTTTTAGACAAATTAAACTTTAATAATGGATAGTAATAATACTAAATAGTCTTCAAAATATTCTGAATAGTGGAATTGCTTTATCAAAGATAAATAAATACCATTTTATGAAACAGAAAAATGAACAACTGCTTTTTAAAAAAATTTTACTGATAATTCTTGTGCACTTCATTACCCACTGATCTCAGGCTTCTTCCCTTTACCATTTACCCTTGCCCATGAGAAAACTCCCAGAATATCTTGAATATCTGTTTTAGACATTTTGTAGGTTCTGATGTGTTATATTTGGAACTTTAAAAACAGCAAGTTATACTGAGCCTCAAATAGAAGTTTATTTATTTATTATTTGATGATACAAAAATTAATATTACTATTAAATAAAATATAAAATTAAAATGAGAATAAAAGAATGTTTTACTTATGGCTCTTATCTCCCATGGGTCAAAAATTTACCCACAAATGTTAACTCCTCTGCTTCTCTGGGTATCACTTACATCATTAGCACTCAACTGTCTCTATATAATCTCACACTGCTGCAGTAAGAAACTTGCCTCAGGGAGGAGGCTGGAAGCACTCATCAGAAGCATGAAGCAAGATCCTGTTAGGGTGTATTTCAGGAAATGTTGGTAACCTTCATGGAAGAGAGGTAGAGCTCACACAGAGATGCCTAGAGAGAAACAAATCTAAGGTCCTGGAGATTAGTGACACCAAAGTGCTCTCAGGTGGGACATGTGTCTCATACTTCGGCTCAGGAAGAAGAGAAAGGGAAATGATCCCTCTTAGATGTTCAACAGACATTATGTATTAAAGAGACTGAAGTCTGGAAGAGGTCATCAATGCCTAGGAGGTAATTGATGACACAGACAGGACTAGGTAACAGGGCATTTGACTTTTAAACTAACATTATTTTGTTTACTGCATAATTGTCTTATTCATGTCTAAGATATTTACATTAATTTTTATAACATCTTTGTGAGTTAAGAGGGAACCAGCATCATGCTTCTAGTTCTGGAGATGATTAGTCTAGGTTAAATTGAAATGTTTTGTCCTCAAGAATAAGAATGACAAAGAGAAACCTGCCTAGAAGCAAGAATTAACCAGTCCATAATATTGTGATTGCTTATTTGAAAATAATATTTTTATGAGTGATGACATATTGGATTATTGATTGTAAAGCCACTCATATTGTTTAGAATTTTATTTTGGAAAGAATAATTCTATAGATAAATGCTAAAATCTATTTGTTTCATAATATCAGAATCCAGTTTTGAGAGGAGTCCATGAACAACTGTATAAGCAATACAATACTGTTGATCAATATAATGCAAAAAGTCCAAATACATGAAAAATGCCTGTTTTTCTTATAAAAATAATCAAAACATATATTGTGGTGGTATTTCTCTGATAATGGACTCAGCTCTGAGAAACAATCAACATAATATAATAAATTGGAAACAATATGACATGCAAAGATGAAATACTTCCAAGGAATTTAGATTAAAGTGTTAAATACAATACATTTCTTTTGGCCTGCAATATAGTTTCACAGTCTTTAGTGTGCCATATAGCAAATTGAATAATTCATGCTTATAGTCTTAACTGAACAAAAGAAATTTTTATTCCATTTGCAAATAGAAACATCCTGCATTTTTTTATAGTCAATGAGGTTACAGTTTAATCTGAAAATCGACCAGAAATAGCAATTTTTTAAAGTGAGAAGCTTAGACTAATAATAAAAATTAGCATAATAAGGAACAGAATAAAATTAATAATTCTATTTTGAGATTACTTGTTAACTATTAAAAGTATAGAAAAGGATATTCAACTCAAGGTCAGAAATTTTTTTTTCTATACTGCCTATGGGAGTTTGAGCATGTTAATTTATCTTCTAAATTCAATTTCCTCAGGCCATAATGAAAATTATACACTTTATTATCTCATAAGGTTGTAGTAGTCCAGTAAAAATAACACATCTGAAATCATTTTACATATTTTGAAGCATATAACTACATAAGGCAATTTTTTATGGTGACAGTGATGGTGGTGGTAATGATTAATTTATATTAGATAATAAATACACTTTTAAAATGTTGACACAATGTCCAAATGAAGCAATAATTCCATCTTAACTAGCTCATTTTTGCACAAATGATGCCATATTGCAGTATGATTAGAGAAGGATGCAAGAAATTAAATATTTTTAATTTAAACTCTTGTACATTGATCATGGTGATAGCATATTATTTCAATTTAAACTCTTGTATAATGATGGTTATCATAATTATGATGAGGAGGAGGAGGAAGAGAAGAAAAAATAGATTTTGAGTAAAAAGTACAGAAAATTATATGAGAGAAATTTGTCTTTCTGATAGTTACCAGTGTTAATATAGAAATAAAGAAATTTATTCATTTAGAACATAAAACAAATCAAAATCTATTTAGCATCCATAGAATATGAGTGAATCATATAGGATATTAACAAAAATAAACAAGTATGTATCATAATTTCAGCTAATTTTCAGATAACCCCTTAATAACTCTAAATGATGACATTCACTTACTCTCCTTTTCCCATATCTCATTTTTCTCCTGTTTTCTCTGGGAATGGTCTTTCTGATACCAGCAATTTGTAACTATATAAATAATAACCTGGAGGTGGAAAGTGTTTATGCAATTGTGCATAATGTACTGTTTCATCAAATTTTATCTGTGCTTTAAATTCAGAATGAGAAAAACACAAATAAAGTTATCATAACACACACACACACACACACACACACACACGTGTATATATATATGGACAGAGATTTGCTTATAGCAGTGGAGGGAGTTAACTACTGCAGGGGAGCATGTTTGCTTGAGAAGCAGTCCAAATATTTCTGTTTTTAATACAAACACCTCAGAGTAGGAATTGGTCTTATGAATAGTATAAAATATATCTCATGCTATAATTCAATAAAATCAGGATTCATCTAACTATGATATGTCACAGCATATTTTAGGTAATTGGGAAGTTTTCTCTTTAGTGGGCTAAAGTAATATCACTGCATTATACAAATGATATCTTCAATACAATGAAATATATTAATAGTAATGATGCAGTATGTGTACATGTGCTTACACCTGCAATTAGTTCTGTAAATATTTTCTCAGACAAAAGTAGTTGAGCAAAATGGCAGCTCCTCCACTCCTATACCCCCACAACAATAATTTCATAGCCATCCATGGAAAAATACACCTGTGGAAGCCTTGGGATTTAGGTAGGGATTTGTATAACTCCCTTAGAGCCCAAGTATCATGAAGTTCATTCAAAGGGGGTACTCTTCCACCAAGACTCACTGGCTATGGTCACAGCTCCAGATGCAGAAATGGTCCTGTCTCTCCATTGGCTTGACTGCAGCTCTATTTGGCCTTGGTCCTGTTACCAAAACCATCTGCCAAGGGGCATGGGAAGAGTTACATACACAAGTGCATTGGGAGATAGATAGCCTTGTTGATGTTAGACTAGACTCTAGATTCTGAAATGACCTTATAAGTTAGCTTCAGCTTCTCTCAGTTGTGGTTCAAGACCAGACTTGCTTGCATAAGAACCCAGAAAGAGATTCTGAGTACTCAGGGCAGGCTTTCTGAATTTGGTCCCACATCAGATCCCAAAATAGCCTTGAATCTTGGCCCCAGGCCTGCTCTAGGAACTATGAGCATTTTTGCCCACTCAGGAACCTACTGTGAGCTACTCTCATCTGCATCCCCACAGGCAGGTCAGCCATACTAAGTGACACACCAGAGTCTAAAACAGCCCTAAAAAGCAGCTCTAACTTTCTAGGCTGTGGATTGAGAACAGTACTTCCAAAACAAGGATCCGGAAAGAGACCCTGTAGCCTGAACTGCTGACCTTGATTCTACTGTAGATCTTAAAATTGCCCTGTAATTCATCTTTAGCCCCTTTCAGCTAGGGTTTGAGGGCAGACCTCCCATCCCTGAGACTCACAAGAAGACATGCCCATATGTGACCTCAGAGACAGACCTGAAGACCTCAATTTTGGCTGTAAATCCTGAAATAACTCTAAGATTTAGTTCTAGTCACTTTCAGTCACTTGAACCCGGGAGGCAGAGGTTGCAGTGAGCCGACATGACACCACTGCACTCCAGCCTGGGAGTGCAGACTCCTTCTCAAACTCAAAAAAAAAAAAAAAAAAAAAAAAAAAAAAACAATTCAAAATATTAGGCTTGGAGGTAAAAGTGATATTTCATTATGTTTTAAGATACATATTTCTTTTGTGATTGTGTGATCAGAATCATTTGTAACATAATTTGCATTGCTTCTTTTGTGGTCCTTTGTTCATTTTTTATTCTTTAGTGATATCTCAATTGTATGCTATTTTCACAATATAATTTTTGAAATGTACTAAATATAATTTATTTTCTACACTATGATTTAAACATATATGTAATATGTAATCTTGTTCATATTCTTTGCCACTTTTTGATGTTTTTTTTTTAATTTGTTTTAGTTCTTTGTAGATTCTGGATATTAGCCCTTTGTCAGATAGGTAGTTTGCAAAAATTTTTTCTCATTCTGTTGGTTGCTGGTTCACTCTAATGACTGTTTCTTTTGCTGTGCAGAAGCTCTGGAGTTTAATTAGATCCCATTTGTCTAATTTAGCTTTTGTTGACATTACTTTTGGTGTTTTAGTCATGAATTCCTTTCCTATGCCTACGTACTGAATGCTATTGCCTAGGTTATCTTCTAGGGTTTGTTTGTTTTTTTAATGGTATTACGTCTTATGTTTAAATATTTAATCCATCTGGAGTTAATTTTTATATAAGGAAGGAATCTATTTTCAGCTTTCTGCACATTGCTAGCCAGTTTTCCCAACACCGTTTATTAAACAGTGAATCTTCTCCCTATTGCTTGTTTTTGTCAGGTTTGCCAAAGATCAGATAGTTGTAGATGTGTGGCATTACTTCTGAGCCCTCTGTTCTGTTCCATTGGTCTTATCTCTGTTTTCGTACCAGCACCATGATGTTTTGATTACTGTAGGCTTGTAGCGTAGTTTGAAGTCAGGTAGCATGATGCCTCCAGCTTTGTTCTTTTTGCTTAGTATTATCTCGGCTATGTGGGCTCCTTTCTGGTTCCATATGAAGTTTAAGGTGGTTTTTACAGTTCTGTGAAGATGATCCATAGTAGCTTGATGGGAATAGCGTTAAATCTATAAATTACTTTGGGCAGTATGGCCATTTCAAAATATTGATTCTTCCTAACCATGAACATGGAATGTTTTTCCATCTGTCTGTGTCCTCTCTTATTTCCTTAAGCAGTTGTTCATAGTTTTCCTTGAAGAGGTCCTTTACATCCTTTGTTAGTTGTATTCCTAGGTACTTTATTCTCTTTGTAGCAGCTGTGAATGGGAGTTCGCTCATGATTTGGCTCTCTGTCGGTTATTAGTGTATAGGAATGCTTGTGATTTCTGCACATTGATTTTGTATCCTGAGACTTTGCTGAATTTGCTTATGAACTTAAGAAGATTTGCAGCTGAGACAATGGAATCCTCTAAATATACAATCATATTGTCTGCCAATAGAGACAGTTTGACTTCCTCTTTTCCTAATTGGATATATATTATTTCTTTCTCTTGCCTGATTGCTCTGGCTAGAACTTCCACTACTATGTTGAATAGGAATGGTGAGAGAGGGTACCCTTGTCTAGTGCCAGTTTTCAAAGGGAATGCTAAGACATTTATGTGGCCAACAAACATATGAAAAAATACTCATCATTACTGGCGATTAGAGAAATGCATATCAAAACCACATTGAGATATAATCTCATGCTAGTTAGAATGGCAATCACTAAAAAATCTGGAGACAAAGATACGGGAGAGGATGTGGATAAATAGAAATACTTTTACACTGTTGGTGGGAGTGTAAATTAGTTCAACCATTGTGGAACAGTGTGGTGATTTTCAAGGATCTAGAACTAGAAATACCATTTGAACTGGCAATCCCATTACTGGGTATATACCCAAAGGATTATAAATTGTTCTATTATAAAGACACATGCACACATATGTTCATTGCAGCATGTTTGCAATAGCAAAGACCTGGAACCAACTCAAATGCTCATCAGTGATAGACTGGACAAAGAAAATGTGGCACATATACCATGGAATACTATGCAGCAATAATAAATGATGAGATCATGTCCTTTGTAGGGACCTGGATGAATCTGGAAACCATCATTCTCAGCAAGCTGACACAAGAACAGAAAACCAAACACCACATATTCTCAGTCATAGGCCAATGTTGATCAATGAGAACATGTGGGCAAAGGGAGGTGAACATCACACACTGGGGTAGGTAGGGGGGTGAGGGGTTAGGGATGGGTCAGTAGGGGGAGCTGGGGAGGGAAAACACTGGGAGAAATGCCTGATTTGGTGATGAGGGGACTGCAACTGCAAACCACCATGACAAGTGTGGACCTATGCAACAACCTTGTGGGATGTGCTATGTACCCCAGAGCTTAAAGTACAATTAGAAAAAAAAAAAAAAATCAATGAACCCAGGAGCTGGTTTTTTGAAAAGACCAACAAAATATATAGGCCACCAGCCAGACTAATAAAGAAAAGAGAGAAGAATCAAATAGTCACAATAAAAAATGCTAAAGGGTATATTACCACTGATCCCACAGAAATACTAACTACCATTGGAAAATACTATAAATACCTCTATGCAAATAAACCAGTAAATCCAGAAGAAATAGATACATTCCTGGATACTTACACCTTCCAAAGACTAAATGAGGAAGAAGTCAAATCCCTAAAGAGACCAATAACAATGACTGAAATTGAGGCAGCAATTAATAGCCTATTAACCAAAATAAGACCAGGACCAGATGGGTTCTCAGCCAAATTCTACCACAGATACAAAGAGGAGCTGGTATCATACCTTCTCAAACTATTTTAAACAATACAAAAAGAGGGAATCCTCCCTGACTCATTTTATGAAACCAACATGATTCTGATACCAAAAACTGGTAGAGACACAACTAAAAAAGAAAACTTCAGGCCAATATCTGTGAAGTACACTGATGCTAAAATCCTCAATAAAATACCGGCAAGCCAAATCCAATATCACATCAAAAAACTTATCCATCATGATCAAGTTGGCTTCATCCCTGGGATGCAAGGCTGGTTCAATATAAATGAATCTATAAACATAATCCATCACATAAACAGAACCAATGACAAAAACCACATGATATCTCAATAGATGCAGAGAAGGCCTTTGACTAAATTCCATAGCCTTTTATGCTAAAATCTCTCAGAAGGAGAGATACAAGATGACTAAATAGGAACAGCTCTGGAATGCAGTTCCCAGTGAGAAGAATGCAGAGAGTGAGCGATCACCACATTTCCAAACGAGTTTTTACTGCCCACAGAGCAGGAGATTCCCAGGCTGAAAAGCACCACAAGTTTCCAGCATGGCTGACTCAGCTAGTAATGTGGGTCTCCACACTAAAACTTGCACAAATCTGGGCAAGCATTTCAACAGCCACCTGGAATGACTGGGATACAGAGCTGCCCATTCAACCGAAAAAAATGGGGACGAAACAGGGAGCTAGGTGATCAGCAATCTGAAATGCTCTAGATTGAGTTTCATAGCAAGTGAAGCTAGACCCTGGCCAATCCAGCTTAGTTGGGGGAAGGGCATCAGCCATTACTGAGGCAGTCCACCTCTACCAAGGCAGTCTGCCATTACCAAGGCAGTCCGCCATTACTGAGACAGACCACCATTACTGAGACAGCTCTATCAGGAAGCTTACACAGAAGCTGGGCAGAGCCCACAGCAGCTCAGTAACACCTCTGCTGACAGACTGCAGCTAGACTACCAACTTGCTGAGCAGGGCATCTCTGAAAAAAGGCAGCAGCACATCAGGAACTTATAAATAAAGCTCCACATTCCCAGGACAGAGCACCTGGTAAAGAGGCATTTACAAATTCCATTATAGTAGGCTTAAATGTACCTGCCCAGAAGCTCTGAATGGAACAACAGAGCTCTCAGCTCAGCACTTGAGCTCCTATAAGGGACAGACTGTCTCCTCAAGCAGCTCCCTGATCCCTGTATATCCAAAGAGACACCTCATAAAGGAGAGCTCAGGCTGATGCCTGGCAGGTACCCTTCCGAGATGAAAATAAAAGAAGAAGTATGGAGTGGATCACCGGCAGGCCTATGGCAGAAGGGCCTGATGGTTAGAAGGAAAACTAAAAAACAGAAAGAAATAACCTCAAAAGCAACAAAAAGTACATCCACTCAGAGATCCCACTGCAAAGTCACCGACTACAAAGACCACAGGTAGATAAATCCACAAATATGGGAAGAAACCAGCACAAAAAGGATGAAAACACCCAAAACCAGAATGCCTCTCCTCCTCCTATGGATCATAACACCACACCAAGAAGGGAAAAAAGCTGGATGGAAAATGAGTCTGATGAACTGATAGAAACAGGCTTCAAAAGGTGGGTAATATCAAACTTCTCTGAGCTAAAAGAACATGTTCTAACCCAATGCAAAGAAACTACGAACCTTGAAAAAAGGTTTGACGAAATGCTAACAAGAATAAACAGCTTAGAGAGGAACATAAATGAATTGATGGAGCTGAAAAACACAACATAAGAACTTCACAGAGCATACACAAGTTTCAATAGCTGAATCAACTGAGCAGAAGAAAGGATATCAGTGATTGAAGATCAACTCAATGAAATAAAATGAGAAGCAAGATTAGAGAAAAAAGAGTTAAAAGAATGAACAAAGCCTCCAGGAAATATGGGATTATGTGAAAAGACCTACTCTGCGTTTGATAGGTGTACCTGAATGTGGTGGAGAGAGTGAATCCAAGCCGGAAAACACTCTACAGGATATTATCCAGGAGAATGTTCCCAACCTAGCAAGGCAGGTCAATATTCAAATCCAGGAAATACAGAGAACACCACAAAGATATTCCTCAAGAAGAGCAACCCCAAGGCACATAATCATCAGATTCACCAGGGTTGAAATGAAGGAAAAAAATGCTAAGGGCAGCCAGAGATAAAGGTCAGGTCATCCACAAAGGGAAGCCCATCAGGCTCACAGCGGATCTCTTGGCAGAAACCCTACAAGCCAGAAGAGAGTGGGGACCAATATTCAACATCCTTAAAGAAAAGAACTTTCAACCCAGAATTTCATATTCAGCCAAATTCAGCTTCATAAGCAAAGGAGAAATAAAATCCTTTATGAACAAGCAATTGCTGAGAGATTTCATCACTACCAGGCCTGCCGTACAAGAGCTCCTGAAAGAAGCACTAAATATAGAAAAGAACAAGCAGTACCAGCCACTCAATAACGTATCAAATGGTAAAGAGCATCAACACAATGAAGAAACTGCATCAACTAATGGGTAAAACCACCAGCTAGCATCAAAATGGCAGGATCAAATTCATACATAACAGTATTAACTTTAAATGTAAATGGGTTAACGTCCCAATCATAAGACACAGAATGGCAAATCGGATAAAAATTCAAAATCCATCAGTGTGCTGTATCCAGTAAACCCATCTCACATGCAAGGATACACACAGGCTCAAAATAAAGGGATGGAGGAAGATTTATCAAGAAAATGGAGAGCAAAAGAAAAGCAGCAATTGTAATCCTAGTCTCTAAGATAGACTTTAAAGCAACAAAGATCAAAAGAGACAAAGAAAGGCATTACATAATGGTAAAAGGATGGATGCAACAAGAAGAACTAACTAACCTAAATATATACATACCCAATACAGGAGCACCCAGATACATAAAGCAAGTCCTTAATGACCTACAAGGAGACTTAGACTCCCACACAATAATAGTGGGAGACTTTAACACTCCATTGTCGATATCAGATAGATCAACAAGACAGAAAATTAACAAGGATATCCAGGACTCAAACTCAGATCTGGACCAAACAAACCTCATAGACATATACAGAACTCTTCACCCCAAATCCACAGAATATATATTCTTCTCAGCACCACATTGCACCTACTCTAAAACTGACCACATAATGTAAGTAAATCTCTCCTCAGCAAATGCAAAAGAATGGAAATCATAACAGTCTCTAAGACCACAGAGCATTCAAATTAGAACTCAGAATTAAGAAACTAACTCAGAACTGCACAACTTCATAGAAAATGAACAACTGGCTCTTGAATGTTGACTAGATAAACAATGAAATGAAGGCAGAAATAAAGATCTTCTTCAAAACCAACAAGAACGAAGACACAACATACCAGAATCTATGGGACACATTTAAAGCAGTGTCTAGAGGGAAATTTATGGCAATAAACACCCACATGAGAAGCAAGGAAAGATCTAAAATTGACACCCAATCATCAAAATTGAAAGAGCTAGAGAA
>NW_016108015.1:111547-128599 GCF_001604975.1 Cebus imitator
CACAGAAATACAAACTACCATCAGAGATTACTACAAACAACTCTATGCACCTAAAAAGTAAACCTGGAGGAAATGGGTAAATTCCTGGACACTTGCACCCTCCTAAGCCAAACCAGGAACAAGTTGAAACCCTGAATAGACCAATAACAAGGGCCAAAGTTGAGGCAGCAATTAACAGCCTACCAAACAAAACAAGCCCAGGTCCAGGTGGGCAAACTCCCATTCACAACTGCTACAGAGAGAATAAAATACCTAGGAATACAACTAACAAAGGGTGTAAAAGATCTCTTCAAGGACAACTACAAACCACTTCTCAAGGAAATGAGAAGACACAATCAGATGGAAAAACATTTCATGCTCATGGTTAGGAAGAATCAATATTGTGAAAATGGCCCTAATGCCCAAAGTAATTTATAGATTCAACACTGTCTGCATCAAGCTACTTATGATGCTCTTCACAGAACTGGGAAAAACCCACCTTAAACTTCTATGGAACCAAAAGAGAGCCCACATAGTCAAGACAATCCTAAGCAAAAAGAACAAAGCTGGAGGCATCATGCTACCTGACTTCAAGCTATACTACAAGGCTAAAGTAATCAAAACAGCTTGGTACTGGTACCAAAACAGAGCTATAGACCAATGGAACAGAACAGAGGCCTCGGAGGCAACATCACATATCTACAACCATCTGATCTTTGACAAACCTGACAAAAACAAGCAATGGGGAAAGGATTCCCTGTTTAATAAATGGTGTTGGTATAACTGGCTAGCCATGTGCATGAAATAGAAACTGGACCCCTTCCTGACACCTTACACGAAAATTAACTCCAGATGGAATAAAGACTTAAACATAAGACCTAACACCATAAAAACCCTAGAAGAAAACCTTGGCAAAACCATTCAGGACATAGGCATAGGCAAGGACTACATGATTAAAACACCAAAAGCACTGGCAACCAAAGCCAAAATAGATAAATGGGAGCTAATTAAACTCCAGAGCTTCTGCACAGCAAAAGAAACAATCATTAGAATGAACTGGCAACCAACAGCATGGGAAAAATGGTTTGCAATCTACACAAAGGGCTAACATCCAGAATCTACAAGAAACTAAAACAGATTTACAAGAAAACAAACAAACAAACCAACCCATTCAAAAGTGGGCAAAGGATATGAACAGACACTTTTCTAAAGAAGACATTTATGTGGCCAACATACATATGAAAAAATGCTCATCACTGTTATTAGAGAAATGCAAATCAAAACCACATTGAGATACCACCTCATGCCAATTAGAATGGCGATCATTAAAAATCTGGAGACACCAGATGCTGGAGAGGATGTGGAGAAATAGGAACACTTTTACACTGTTGGTGGGAGTGTAAATTAGTTCAACCATTGTGGAAGACAGTATGGTGATTCCTCAAGGACCTTGAAATAGAAATATCATTTGACCCAGCAATCCCATTACTCAGTATATATCCAAACGATTATAAATGGTCCTATTATAAAAACACATGCACAAGTATGTTCATTCCAGCACTGTTTACAATAGCAAAGACCTGGAACCAACTCAAATGTCCATCAATGATAGACTGGACAAGGAAAATGTGGCACACATACACCATGGAATACTATGCAGCCATAAAAAAGGATGAGTTCTTGTCCTTTGTAGGGACATGGATGAATCTAGAAACCATCATTCTCAGCAAACTAACACAAGAAGAGAAAATCAAACACCACATGTTCTCACTCATACAGGGGTGTTGAACAATAAGAACACACGGATACAGAGTGGGGACCATCACAACTGGGGTATGTTAGCGGGGACTAGGGGATGGACAGTTGGGTGTAGGGAGGTTGGGGAGGACTAACATGGGGAGAAATGCCAGATATAGGTGACAGGGGCAAGGGGGCAGCAAATCACATTGCCATGTATGTACCTATGTAACAATTCTGCATGATCTGCACAAACACCCCAGAATCTAAACTATAATTATAAACACACACACACACACACATATATATATATACTAGATATATATAGTTACTATATAGTTACTATATATATATATATATATATATATGTGCGTGTGTATACATATATAAACTCTCAATTATCTAAGTATTGATGGAAAGTATCTCAAAATAATAAGAGCTATTTATGACAAACCCACACCAATATCATGCTAAATGGGCAAAAACTGGAAGATTCCCTTTGAAAACAGGCACAAGACAAGGATGCCCTCTCTCATCACTCCTATTCAACACAGTACTGGAAGTTCTGGCCAGGGCAATCAGGCAAGAAAAAGAAATAAAGGGTATCCAATTAGGAAAAGAGGAAGTCAAATTGTCTCTATTTCCAGATGACACGATTGTATATTTAGAAGACCCCATCGTCTCAGCCCAAAATCTCCTTAAGCTGATAAGCAACTTCAGAAAAGTTTCAGGATACAAAAATCAATGTGCAAAAATCACAAGTATTCCTGTAAACCAATAACAGAGAGCCAAATCATGAGCAAACTCCCATTCACAATTGCTACAAAGAGAATAAAACACCTAGAAATACAAGTGACAAGGGATATGAAGGATCTCTTCAAAATGAAGTACAAACCACTGCTCAAGGAAATAAGAGAGGACACAAACCGATGGAAAAACATTTCATGCTCATGGTTGGGAAGAATCACTGTGGTGAAAATGGACATATTGCCCAAAGTAATTTGTAGATTCAATGCTATCCCCATCAAGCTACCACTGACTTTCTTCACAGAATTAGAGAAAACCACCTTAAATTTCATGTGGAACCAAAAAAGAACCTGCATCACCAAGACAATCCTAAGCAAAAAGAACAAAGCTGGCGGCATCATGCTACCTGACTTCAAACTATACTACAAGGCTACAGTAATCAAAACAGCTTGGTACTGGTATCAAAACAGATATAGACCAATGAAACAGAACAGGGGCCTTGGAGGCAATACCACACATCTACAACCATCTGATCGTTGACAAACCTGACAAAAACAAACAATGGGGTAAGGATTCTCTATTTAATAAATGGTATTGGGAAAACCAGCTTTCCATATGCAGAAAATTGAAACTGGACCCCTTCTTTACACCTTATACAAAAATTAACTCAAAATGGATTAAATATCTAAATATAAGAACTAACACCATAAAGATCCTAGAAGAAAACCTAGGCAATACCATTTCAGGACATAGGCATGGGTAAGGACTTTATCACTAAAACACCAAAAGCAATGACAACAAAAGCCAAAATAGATAAGTGGGATCTAATTAAACTAAGTAGCTTCTGCACAGCAAAAGAAACTATCATTAGAGTGAACTGGCAGCCAACAGCATGTGAAATATTTTTACAATCTACCCATCTGACAAAAGGCTAATATCCAGAATCTACAAAGAACTTAAATAAATTTACAAGAAAAAAAAAAAAAAAAAAAAACAAAAAAAAAATTAAAAAAAAAAAAAAAAAAAAAACTACACCATCAAAATTGGGTGAAGGATATGAACAGATACTTCTCAAAAGAAGACATTTGTGCAGCCAACAAACATATGAAAAAAAAGATCATCATCACTTGTCATCAGAGAAATGCAAATCAAAGCCACATTGAGATACCATCTCACACCAGTTAGAATGGTGATTATTAAAAAAATCAGGAGACAGATACTAGAGAGGATGTGTAGAAACAGGAACACTTTTACACTGTGGTAGGAGTGTAAAGTAGTTCAACCATTATGGAAGACAGTGTGGTGATTCCTCAAGGATCTAGAAATATAAATACCATTTGAACCAGCAATCCCATTACTGGGTATATACCCAAAGGATCATAAAACATTCTATTATAAAGATGCATGCACATGTTTATTGCAGCACTGTTCACAATAGCAAAGACTTGTAACCAACTCAAATGCCCATCAATGATAAACTGGGTAAAGAATATGTGGCACATATACACCATAGAATACTATCCAGCCATAAAAAATAATGAGTTCATGTCCTTTGCAGGGACATGGATGATCCTGGAAACCATCATTCTCAGCAAACTGACACAAGAACACAAAACCAAACACCACATGTTTTCACTCATAAGTGGGTATTGAGCTATGGGAACACATGGACAGAGGGAGAGGAACATTGCACAATTGGGTCTGTTGGAGGCTGGGGGCCTAGAGGAGGGATAGCATTAGGAGAAATACCTAATATAGATG
This sequence comes from Cebus imitator, assembly GCF_001604975.1. Classification (NCBI taxonomy): domain Eukaryota; kingdom Metazoa; phylum Chordata; class Mammalia; order Primates; family Cebidae; genus Cebus; species Cebus imitator. Next base: position 115,772 of record NW_016108015.1, read on the forward strand.
AGGGAGTGACAGATGCAGCAAACTACCATGGCACATGGATATCTATGTAACAAACCTGCACGTTCTGCACATGTACCCCAAAACTTAAAGTATAATTAAAAAGTAACATATACATGATTAAGTTAACATGATACCAACAAGAACTGTAAAAACTAAAAATAAAAAATAAAAAAAGCTTTCCTTGCATCGAGGGACTCTAGTGTTCCAGTTTCCCACTTCAGGGACCGCCACCATTACTGAGTTTTATTTTCCACCTATCCTTCCAGAAACATTATAGAAATAGATAAACCACATATTTGCATATCATGCACTGTTTTATATCTCCCACTGTATTCGAGTTCTCCAGAAGGACAGAACTAATAGGATATATGTATATATGAAAGGGAGTTTATTACGAAGTATTTGCTTACATGATCACAAGGTGAAGTCCCATGATAGGCCACCTGGGGAAAAAAGAAGCAAGTAGTGGCTTAGTCTGAGTCCAAAAGCCTCAAAAGCAGGGAAGCTGACAATGCAGCCATCAGTGGGTGGCCAAAGGCCCAAGAGCCCCGGGGAAACTACTTGTTTAAGTCCAAGAGTTGAAAGGCTGAAAAATCTGGAGTCTGATGTGCCAGCTGCTTTGCTGTAGCCTGGCTGGCAACCAGCTGGATGGTGCCCACCCACATTGAGGGCGGGGCTTCTTCTCCCAGTCTATTGACCCAAATGTCCATCTCCTCTTACAACACCCTCACAGACACATCCCAAAAAACCACTTTACCAACTATCTAGGAATCCTTCAATCCAATCTAATCAGGCTGACAACTAACATTAACCATTACACCCAACGTCTCACTGATAGGTTAAAAAATATGTTGGAGATTGTCCCATGTTAGCACATACAGAGGTGTCTCATTCTTATTAACGTTTCCATAGTATTCCTGGATGAACTAAAATATATTGAACCTGTCACCTACTGATAAGTATTCAAGTTGTTTTCAGTCCTTGGCTTTCACCAAAAATGCTTGAAACTAATCATTAACGCACTGTTGCATTATATCTAAAGAACAAAATTCCCAGAAGTAAAATTTCTGGTTTAAGGATATTATTATGAAATTTGAACTTTTTATGGGAAGTAAACACACTTAAGGGGGGGGGCAAAAATATATGTGCAGGTTCAGTGAATTATTGCAAATTGTACACTTGTGTATCCAGTGCTTAGATAAGAAAGATTTTTGTCTTCACAGAAGGACTTTTCCTGTGTCCTTCTGTTTCCCTTCTCTATTTCAAACACTACAGTATAGTTTTTCTTGCTTTTGAACTTTACACAATTGATTTACACAGTGTGTAATTTTGTGTCTGTCTTCTTCTGCTGCTGTTTGTTAGGTTATCCATGTTATTTCATCTAATTGTTGACAGGTCATTTTATTGGTGTACATTATTCCATTCAATGCATATAGCACAATTCATTTATCCAGTCTTCTGTAGGTGGACATTTGTTTTCTAATTTGGCTATTTTGAATAATGCTTCTATGAATACAACACCACTGGGCATATGCCTTTATAAGTGTATTGTCATATCACAGGTTCTATGTATGTTTAATATACAATGCCAAACTGTTCTCCAAAGTTCTCTCTGTCTAGATGATGGGGTCATTAATAACCCCAACCTCAGCCTCACACAATGTACCAATGTAACAAACCTGCACAAAGTATCCCCTGAATAAAGTTGAAACTATTTTAAAAGTAAATACAACAGTGATATTATTATTTGAATGAATGTAGAATAGTGGAAATTCTTATTAATGCTGGCATAAATATGAGTTTGAGAATTGTTATTTGCAACATGAGATGACACAATCGAACAGATCCACTCTCTTATTATTGCCTTCTTGCACCCCACTCCTATTTTCATTCTCTCCCAAACTCTGGGATACTTCCTTATATTTTTGTGCTCTCAGGTAGTCCTCATTCAGGAAGAATTTCCTGACATCCGTGATTGTGTACATTAAGTACATAGTAACCTGTGAAATCACTGTTCTTGTAAATTGATCATCCTCTCTGTCCCATAAAATTTCAATGTACTTGAGAGTAAAAAAATGTGTTGATATCTCAATGTGGTTTTGATTTGCATTTCTCTAATGTGATCATTTAAAAATCTGGAAACAACAGATGCTCAAGAGGATGTGGAGAAAAAGAAGGCTTTTATACTGTTGGTGGGGGGTTGGGGGGTAAATTAGTTCAACCATTGTGGAAGACAGTGTGGAGATTCCACAAGGATCTGGAACTAGAAATAACATTTGACCTAGCAATCCCATTACTGAGTATATATCCAAAGGATTATAAATTATTCTATTATAAATACACATGCACATGTATGTTCATTGCAGCACTGTTAACAATAGCAAAGACTTGGAACCAACACAAATGCCCATCAATGATAAACTGGATAAAGCAAATGTGGCACATATACACCATGGAATATTATGCAGACATTAAAAAAAAGAATGAGTTCATGTCCTTTGCAGGGACATTGATGAATCTGGAAACCATCATTCTCAGCAAAGTGACACAAGAACAGAAAACCAAACACTGCATGTTCTCACTCGTAAGTGGGGGTTGAACAGTGAGAATACATGGACACAGGGAGGGGAACATCACACACTGGGGTCTGTTGAGGGGTTGGGGGCTAGGGGAGGGATAGCAGGGGGTGGGGATATTGGGGAGGGATAACATTAGGAGAAATATCTAATGTAGGTGATGGGGGGATGGAGGCAGGAAACCACCAGGGCATGTGTATACCTATGTAACAATCTTACAAAATCTGCACGTGTACCACAGGACTTATAGTGTAATAATAAAAAAAGAAAAAAAATTGTGTTGCATTGATTTATACATTTCAGAGCCTACTTCAGACAAATAGAAGAGCAGAATGAATTATTAGTTTAATTTGATCATAAAATAACACATTTTCTGAGGGGGAACCATATCAAATTCAGTGCTGAAATTAGGAAATGCTGTCATTATGAAACATTCATTTGCAATGATTCCTCTGCAGCAGGAACTGCACAAAGGTAGGGTCCTAAAATTTTGTATCATGAGATCAACTTTACAAATAAGAATTACTGTGAATTATATAGGTATTATTTCAAAGCTTTTATTTTTAAAAATATAGACAGTTTACCCACATCTGTTTATTTCAGGGCAAATATCATATAATCACCAGTATTACTAATATGTATCACTATATAAAGAATTCACTTATTCTATTGCTACTGAATTCAAAACTTGATTAATAGCCAAGTAATAAGGCATTTTCTTTAGTACCACATAAAATGTTCTAAGTCTTCTGTCTTACTTTTCTACATGTTAACTAAAGTTTTACATCAGCATTCCTCTACCTAGTGTTTCACTCCAATATTTGAAATTGTCTAGGTATTGATGACAAAGTATCAGATAAAGACTGAGTGTTATCAATTTTCTCTGTGCTACTTTTTTAGGACATTAAATATATGAAATCAAAAATTTATGATTATGGTCAGTCTCTGAAATAATTAAGTTTGGAGAGAAAAATAATAAATATTGTTTCCTTAGAATGCAGAGTCCCTAAACCCATTTCAAAATATAACTTGAAAATATATTAACATATTTCAGTCTTTTAAAAATAATGAACTTATGTCAATCCTTAATTTTGCTTCTCTAAAATATGTTCACTTACATCCATGAATTACAACACATTCTCCTCTATATTATCTGCATGCTCATTAAGACAGATAATTGCTTTGCTCCGCTTTTGAATTTCTCACTCAGTAAGATAAATGAAACCAGCAAGGAAGGACTTTAAGAACATAAAACCATTCACTACATCCTGAGATAATATTTCAGCTCGTATATGCTAGTTTTTTCCTCCTGCTTGCTGGTATTGATTGGTTCAACCACATTTAATTACTTCTCTCTATTCTAACTCACAGTACCAGGTATGGTGCTGGCACACATGTGGTTTTCGTGCTTTCCTTCTTGGACAACACAAAAGATATTACAACCCTTTCCCGTGCCTTTAATAATTTGCCCTCCTCCTCTACCCAATCATTCATTTCAAGTTGAAGTTCAGCTTATTTATAAATTTTTTTTCCACTTGTCTTAGATATACCCCACATTAATTCATTAGATAAATCTTTCTGATAGCTCATCAGAAAGAAGGATTTGTGGTTTTTACATATATTATAGCTTGCTATACATATATATGTATAGCACATATATATATACACACACATATATTATAGCTTTCTATAATCAAATAATTTAAATGCAAATTAAATAACTTCTCAGAAAAAAAAAAACTAATACTTCTCAGGAAAAATAATAGAACACATTTTGAAAATGACCAGGCTCTTAAAAAAACAGTGTCAAAAAATGATCTGTTTTTAACTCTAGAGATCAAACAGGCTTTGAAGCAGCAATTTATCTGGTTCTCCGTAGGTATAAAGAGGCTTGTTGGGTGAACAGATTTGAAACAACACCTTTTCTCAATTATTTTTTAGTCTTTGTTTCCTTTCTGGTAAGGAAAAACTATCCTCTTAAGGGAAAGCTTCTAGTAAAGGAAAACTACCTATCTGCTAGTAAGACATTTCTCATTATTAAAACTAGTGAATGGAGGTGAGATAGATTTACAAAAAATCTGTGGTTTTCCTGGGTCATAAGGAAAAACAATTTCTGGAGTAGAGGCTATAAACATAAAATGAAAAATGTTAACAGGCCCTGGCACACTCCTGGTTTAACAATGTGATTCTCAGTACAAAGGAATTTGTAAAACTGAATATTCCCAGTTAACGTTGGTCAGGATATGTGCTAATGTCAAGTATATATTTGCTTGCATATAGAAATACACTGAGTAAGCCACAAGTCTCAATATTTTGGGATTTTCTTCCTAGAGGTATCTGCAATTCAAATTACTCCAAATAGAAGAAAATGTCACCAAGTACTAGGAAAATATCATCAAATACTAGTTTAGTACAACTAGACTAAAGTTGTAAAGTTTTTGTAATGATGGTTTTTGAATTTTATTAGAAGATTACAAAGAAGTTCAACTCAAAATTTTTAATAAAGAAAAATGTGCTTATTTTTGTCATACTAATTCAATCTTGGTCTTAACAGTGAGTGTAGGTGCAGAGGTCCCTTGGTGATAGCTAATTAGATACCGGTGGCCTTTGATGTTTAGTTGAACCTCATTTCTACTGCATATAAGTCATTTGTATTTAAAATAAACAAACAATTCTTTGGATGTAAAGGACACCCCAAAAAATTGTCTTGAAGAAAGAAGAAAACTTTATTAATCAGAGAAAGCAATTGAATAATTAGAATAAAATACACTTCACCAGAGAGTGTGGGCTATTTTACTTCATAATTATTACTTCAGTGTATGTTGAAGGATAATTTTATAAGTTTAAGTAGTTGGAATAGTCAAAGTCTTCATCTTCAGTCTTCCATGTGACTTTTCTACTAGTTAAATTATGGGTTACAAAAATAGCAAGCAACCTTATTTGTGGGTGTTCTTTGAACAGCCACATTGCTAGACACTGGGGTCATAGCAGAAATCTGAACAGTTGTCATCTTTGCTCTTAGCAAACTTATAAATCTAATGGGGTAAACATATTTGGTAGTATAACATTTCTTCCTTCAGATATTTAATATTTGGTCTGCTTTGATTTAATTAAGATATATTATAGCCAAATATTGAGCATTCACTATGTGCTCTATTCTGTCACAGGCAATAAAGTACTTTAATCAATTTGTAATTTCCCACTTCCTAAAATGGTGTAAGGCAGCAAGTTTGTTTTTGTTCAATTCACTATTTACAACAATAAAGATATTGATTATTGAGTTTTCCCCCACAAATATTCCTCAAGTAATAAGTGAATCCCACTATTAAAACTGGTAGCTTTAAAGGTAAAAATGTTTCTGTAGCACAAATTTTAATTAGTTTTTCATATTTTTTATAATTTTTACAAAGCTGTATGTATGGACATATTTTCACTGAATCATTATCAATATATTAGGCCTGATTACTGAAAACAGCTATAATTATTGTATCCTTTTATCTTACAAGTATTTTTGTACATCTACTATAATCATTTTTAGTTGCAATGTCAAGGAAACTTCCAATAAAGAAGTTAGTAAAGCAATACAAAAAAAAAAAAAAAGTCTTTGTGAGCATTGAGAAATCAAAAATAATTCCAAAGAAGCACATTGTCTATAAAGCTATTTAAGCATAGACTGTCTTACTATTAAAATTTCTGTACAGAACACCATTCTAAAGAATAATAGTTTATTATTTTCAATTACTTCCTTGTCTTTGTCCTAAGTTCTACTGGTTGACAGCACTACAGTACAATGAGTACAGTTAATGAGAGTTTTTGTAAAATTCAAAATAGCTAGAAGATTTGTAGTATAACAAAAACCAATAAATAATACATGTTTGTGGTGATGGATATCTCTATTACTCTGATTTTCTCATTACATATTGTATGCCTATATAAATATTACAAGTATTCCATATATATAACAATCACGTACCAATAAAAAACATTCTTTCACATTAACTCAAAATGTTCTTCAAGCTTGTCTTCTACTTTTATTTTTAACATTTAGACTGGAGCACTAAAACTACTTCAGAGCAATAGTGCTTAAATTACCGGTCATTAGAATCCCCTGGAATTCTTAAAATACAAATGAGACTCAGGAGCCCAAGACATCCTGAGAGATTTTGAATACCAGTCTGCAGGGTTTCCAAGGAAGATGTATCAGAAGATCCTCAGATAATTCTGTCAGCCATAGAACTAAAGGACCACACATACTGCTATCTTGTTATTTTCATATTAAGCATAATTCATTGATATTTGCTATGTGTAAATTGACATGATTTGAAATGGTTTAAAACCTAAACATTTTCACTAGTAATGACCTTAACTTCATGCTAGTGTCATTAGTAATAATTTATATCATTCTACGTTAAGTAAATATAACTAGGAAGAATGTAACAACTATCTTGGAAATCTTCATCATATTAACTGTGTTAGACCATTCTCACATTGCTCTAAGAAATACCCGAGACTGGGTGATTTATAAAGAAAAGAGGTTTAATTGACTCACAGTTCAGCGTGGATGGGAGGCTTCAGGGAACTTACAATGGTGGCAGAAGGCAAAGGAGAAGCAAGGCACCTTTTTCACAAGGCAGCAGAAAGGAGAATGAGCACAGAAGGAACTACCAAACGCTTAAAAAACCATCAGATCTCGTGAGAACTCAATCAGTATCATGAGAACAGCACGGGGGAACCTCCCCCATGATTCAGTTACCTCCACCTGGTCTCTTGCTGGAAACGTGGTGATTATGAGAATTACAATTCAAGATGAGATTTGGGGTGGGGACACAGCCAAACCATATTATTAATATATATTCACTTACACTTATAAAACAGTTTTCTACAAGAATATTTTCTAATTTGTGTTTTTATTTCTCTCTGTATTTAAAGCAATTTCATGTACATAAGTGAAAACACCTGCTCATTTATTCTCAAGTTTCTGCATTAGGATTCTCACATGTGTTTATCTAAAGCTATAGCCATTCTAAAACAATATACAACAACTATGTACATTTTAAAATTAGTTTATAAACAACTAATTTTATTTAGGATGGAAGCTAGGCTGCTATAACTGAGAAGCACAACAAAAAATTAAAGTAAGAGAAAATTTTACTTTCACTTAACAGTTTGGTCCTAAGAAGTCCAGGCTGGTTTGCCAACTCCCTGATATCAAACACCCAGGCTCTTTTTCCGTTGTTCCCATTTGAACCTTCCCCTAGGTATTGCCCCCATGTGCACGTTCCAAGAAGGCTTATCTTCACATCTATATTCCAGCCAGTGGAAAAGAAGCAGAGGGAGGGGAAGGTGCATACCTTCTTTTGAAGGGCATGACCTGGAAGTTATACATATCACTTTTGTTTCCATCTCACTCACCAGAATACTGTTACATTGACACGTCTGGCAGCAAGGGAAATGGAAAAATCTAGCCTTTTATTGGGCAGTCACGTACTCAGTTAGAAACCTCATTAAGGAAAAAGACCAGAATAAACATCAGTGGGCAGGTAGTAGTCTTTATTCTGCCATCCATCAAGAACAAAATATGTTAACTAAGTAGGTGGAAAATTAACCCTTTATAGGATCATAACAAAATACAAAATAACATCAGTATGATGTTACTATGGTAATTCAACATATTTTCTTGTATTCAAATTTAAATGTACTGCTCTTTACTATGTACAAGCATGTTGCTAGGTGCTGAAATGCTCTCAACTCTGTATGTTATAGTTATGACACTCAAGGAGTGTGTAATAATGGCTAAGGTGTATTGGGAGGCAGAAGACAAACACAAATGTTTACATAAGCTAGTCCAAGGGCTGAATAAGTGCTATTAAAAAATGTGCACCGAGGCTAGCGGGGTTCAGAGAAAAAGAAAAGTTTGAATTTAGTTTTGGGATTCAATAAAGGGTAACACAGCACTTGAAGAATGAGCTGTAGATATTAAGGCAGTGATAATGGAACAAGCAAAGGCATATACCTACACATAAGATGGGAAGAAATAACATCATTTGGTGAATAAGAAGATCCATGCGCCTCATGAAAGTAGTGGTAAGAAATAAAGTCAAATTGCTGGCATGAAGCATATTGTGGCAACCTTAAATACAAGAGCTTTGTGATCAATTCTTAAGTCAGTTAGGTGTTAGTGAAAGGTTCACAAAATAAAAGGTAGATTGTAAACTGAAGGAAATAATGTATACAGTGGTTCATTTCCAAGAGAAAGTGCTTTGAATCGGCTTAGGTCAGCCAGCTACAGAAGAAATAGGATGTACTAGGCCCCTGCTTGTATATCTGATGCCTGCCTGTCAACCTCCCTCTCTGCCTCACTACTCCTTAGTTGCCCTCACCAGAACCAAAGAAGTTTAGTCTAAGATAAATGTTTACTAGCCTGCAAAATAGCTCATTTTATCTGTCCTTATCAGCCTGCCCAGCTACTTAGGTTTTAAGTCAAATACTTGAAAAGCCCATTAGCTAGCCAAAATTGCAGTGCAACGTGAGCCACAACAAAATGCAGCAAGACAAGCCTTAAAAAACTACCTAAACCCCCTACCTAACAATCAATAGGCAATGCCTGGGGAAGATTGAGAACCCATAGTACTCAGCCTATGAGGAACTGGGGGAGGGACCTGCACCCTAGGGGATGAATTGCTTGTTAAAACTGTGCTGGGTGTGCTTACATATCAAACACCTGATCTTGTAAGACCATCAATAAAAGTCTCACTTTTGCTGTTCTCCGAGTCTCTGAATTCATTCTTTGGGTTTGGATGTGTAAGTTTGTTTCTCATGTAAAACACTGAATAAAGGAAACATATCTTATTCGTCTGTGTTTCCAGCTCCTAAAGCAAAGCTTCATGTACAGTACCTGTGAGATAAAACATTTGTGAATAAATGAATTGGTGATAAGACATGTACCTTCAGGAAATTAATCTACAAGTGATGTGTTGGATGAACTGAAAAACAGATGATGACACTACTTGCAAATTTGTTATTATTATCACCATAGCATCATACTATTAACGTTTACTGAGAACTTTTCCCAGAATATGTCAAGCACCTTGCAAATGTATCTCAGCTAATATTCACATTAACCTTATGAGGTGAAATACAATTTTAACCCATTTCATAGAAAAGGAAACAAATCCAGTGTTAGTGATTTATGTAAAGTTATATAGCTTGCAAGTGCTATAGTCTTACTCCAAGCCCAGATCATTGGCTTACATTTCCCAGGCACTTAATCACTAATACTGTGCTCCATACCTCTGAAATTTATCTGTCTTCTCACATACAAAGAGTTCAAGTAAAGTCAGTCTTCTCATTAAAGCAAGAGGTTACCTTATAAGCCAGGGGTAAGTATATGAATGAAGACTTAAATCTGTGGAGAGAGAAGTTTTTTTAAAAATAAATCTTGATCTAATTCTGTGAGGATTTTATAAGAACAAATTAAAATCCTGTTGTACATGTGGCCTAAATGACATAAAACAGTATAGAATCATTTAAAATTCAACACCGATATTTTCTAAAGCAGAAGCTGAATTGCCCTTAGAACACCAGAACAACTGATGTCAGAAAAGAGCATGTAAACATTTTGTAAACATAAAAGTATTTCAAATAAACTCATTCTGTGTAGGCAAAAATGAAGCACTATTAATTTTCACATTTGTCTTTTCAAACAACCTGCACTTCCATACATTATACATGTGCACACAAAACATCTATGTATCCACAAGAGAATGTGACCCTTTTGAGCTATAACACAGTGGAGTTTATTTCACTGTAAGCACACCTTATGCAATTAACTGAAAATGTTACACCATTATTTCTTTCTTATTTACATGAGGATGTTGACACGTACTGTGATATTGTGCTCACCTAGAGCCAGAACCGGAGAAAACCTATTTTATAAAATGCAAAACTGTTAAATGGCTGCCCCATTCTCCTTACAATGACTTCTGTCCTTGGCCTCTGTGAATAGAACTGCCAGTTTGTTCCTCAAAACTATGTAAAGCTGCCTACCTTTTCTTATCAGTAACTGCTAAAATCTGTGACTTCTATCACCACCCAGACGATGTGTAAACAAATGTATATCCTGACTTCTGTAAACCACTGAGGTAACAAACAGAATGACAAAAGTCCCCTAGCTCTTGGAATGTCCGGAGACCCCCGCCCTTGTCTCCACCCAGGAGGTGAATCACAGATTCCCCTAGCCCTTGAATTGTCTGACACCTTATCATCCCCATCGCCGCCCCTCACCCCCACTCCCAAGGTGGTTTTTTGGGTATAAAAAATCATGGCACCCTCCTTTTGCCACCACAGGTTGGAGAGACGTGAGTCCTCTGTGGTCGCCGGCATAATAAATGACTCTGCAATCTGGCATACTTTTGTCTCCTGATAACTTTCTACGCTCGGTCAAATACAACATTTGGAGTTCCCCAGCGAGATATTCTTTTTTGTTATCACCGGACAAAAGCCATCTCAGAATCTCGCCCGGGCGGCCGCTCCCACCTTGGGGCCTCTGGGGAGGCGCCCCCTGTTCGTTCCCAGGGCCCCGGAGAGCCACCGTGGAGGATAAGCGACCTCTCGGCCGACATTCACCTGAAATTCCTCAGGGTCCTAAAAGAAAAAGCCTCCGGAGGTAAGTCTGGTCTGGGCCTGTGTCGGGGGACTGACGAGTCATTTCAACTCCGACCTGGCAAGTCTCACCGAGACGTCGCTTGAGGCTTCTGGTAGCTGGTGCAGGGGGTACCAGCGTTCGCTTCTGGTGGCTGTCATACTGGGTGGCAGCCTTCTGGTAACTGGTGCAGAGGGTACCAGCGTTCGTTTCTGGTAGCTGGTGCAGAGGGTACCAGCGTTCGTTTCCGGTAGCTGGTGCAGAGGGTACCAGCGTTCGCCCCTGGTAGCTGGCATAGTGGGTGGCAGCGTTCGGTTGTTTTCCGTAACCTCTGTGTGAGTGAGAGAGTGAGTGTGTATATATGTAGTCCCACGGCTGAAAGGCTACGGGGCTTGTGTGGGCCTTCACCCGCGGTTCCACTGGAGCATCGTAGGGCATAACGGTGATTCACCTCAGAGCTGTCCTACTTGGACTTCCATCCTGAGGTGACCAGGCCCGGGGATTATACGGGTACACCTTAGCCAAGACGCTCCTGAAAATTCCTCCGGGAAAGTGGCCGGGCAGGCGTCTGAGTGGTCTCCCATCTGGGGGGCACCCACGCTTTGTCTGTCACTCCTATATGTGGTCCTGTCTAGTCTGTAAATTTGTCAGTTTTATTAGACTCCTGCTAGCAGACATACACTGGTTCAGGCCATCTTCCCTTGAGGTGGGAGATATCTTACAGTGGTTGACGGACCACTGGATGCAGGGAACTTTTATTTATTACACCCCAGCAGAAATCACTCTTTTCTCTTTCTTCCTCATCTTCTTCTTCTATCACTGAGGCCTCACTCTTTCTTCCTTTGCCATGTGGCAGATAGTCTTAACTCTAGTTGTCTTTATTATTTTCCTTGTTATGATCATTGTGGCCTGTAAATTCTCCCAGCCACCTCCACCGGGAAAAGAGTACTTTTGCCCGTGCTGGGTCTAATTCCATGTCGGGGAGGCCGTTGTGCCCCCGACACCTTGGAGGTAGTTTCTTTAGAGCTGTGGGGAACAAAACCCTAGATCAGAGTTTACGGGTGCTCCTTCTCAAGCTGGGATGGAAAATAGGTAACTGTCTATTCTGCCAAGAAAGTGTCCAATGTTGTTATGGGCAGTGCCCGGTGGTGCATCATAGGGAGGCATACTGGCATCATCCCAATTGTTGGGAATTTGGGTGCCATAAACCACTAAAGACAGATTGGCAGTTCTTTTGCTCACCCTCCGAATTATGGTGGGTACAAAATACACACCCAGTTGATCTATTAGTTCATCTCTTTTGCCACATCCCTACTTTCCCACAGGCTTTGGATACAAAAGCCTATAATCGAGAGGATTATGCTCGAGCAGCACTAAACCTCCATAGAGCTTATTCTCTCCAGTTGTGGATTGGAGAGAGAGAGACTGCCACCTTACCTTGGCCCCTACCCCCTGTTCCTTTGATCAGAACTAGAGACAGACCTACCAATTCAATTGTCTGGTCCTTGCAGGACCTGGCTGTAGAAGTCCTGCTGAAACCTGCTTTAAAGAGGGCCAAATTTGAATTTGAGGCTTTCCAAAATTGGCTATACCACAGAAAGAGAAAGACAC
>NW_016108015.1:132999-133945 GCF_001604975.1 Cebus imitator
TTGTAGACACTTTCTCTGGATGGGTCGAGGCTTTTCCTACTAGGTCAGAAACCGCACTGGTAGTAGCGAAAAAGTTGTTACAGGACCTGGTTCCTCGGTTCGGCTTGCCCCTAACACTGGGATCAGATAATGGCCCTGCATTTACAGCTCAGGTTTCACAGGGCCTGGCAAAGGCCCTAGGCATATCCTGGAAACTGCACTGTGCCTACCGCCCCCAAAGTTCAGGGCAGGTTGAAAGGATGAACCGGACCATAAAGGAAACTTTGACAAAATTCATTCTGGAGACCGGTGAAAACTGGGTCAGCCTGCTTCCTTTTGTTCTCCTCCGTACCCGATGTACTCCCTATAAAAAAGGCTTCACTCCTTTTGAGATTATGTTTGGAAGGCCCCCTCCCCTACTCCCCAAACTTGCGAATGTCATACATGCTGAAGTCCATAACCATACACTCCTTAAGTCCTTGCAGGCACTCCAGTCTGTTCAGTCCCAGGTGCACACGCTCATCAGGGAGACTCAACCTACCCCAATAGACCTCATTGACCAGCCGGTACACCCCTTCCAGCCAGGGGATGAAGTCCTGGTGAAAAGATTCACTGCCTCCGACCTAACTCCTCGCTGGAAAGGACCCTACACGGTAATCCTGGTCACCCCCACGGCGATCAAGGTGGACGGACTGACTGCCTGGATTCACCACTCACACGTCAAGACTGCCCCCCCGGATGCAAGATGGAAAGCGGTTCCATCCTCAACGGACCACCTAAAGCTAAGACTATTGCGCCGTTCTCAGTCATTATCCTAATCTCCCTAATTCCTGCAACCACCCTCCGAAAGGGACCCTCCTTGGCACCCACCTACTATCGATGGGTCATCACTGAGGGCTCTACTGGAGCATATGTTAGTTCCTTAACCGGAAAGGGATCCACCCTAGTCAACCTAACCCTGGAGTAC
>NW_016108015.1:134305-148177 GCF_001604975.1 Cebus imitator
TATACCGTTGCCCAGACCCGACCGCCCAATGGGACCCATAGCTGAGGTCCTAAAACCCCCCAAAACCTCCCCTAAGGTCCAAATAGCTACCCCTATTCCCAACCTATCCTCCACTTCGAGCTCTACTATCTCCATTCCTAACCTGTCTACAGAACCCCCCCCAGATATAGAAGGCCTGAACCTTCTAAACATGTTGTCCTCCACACATCACCTACTCAACCAGACAAACCCAGACCTAGGCAAAGATTGCTGGCTATGCCTAAATCCACAGCCACCGTTTTACACAGGCCTAGCAGCACAACTCGATATAGCCCCTTCGAGTGCCTCATGTACTGAAAAGCAATTCCACATAACTCTAAGGGATCTGGAAGGAGAAGGCAGATGTTTCCATTCCCCTAACTATAATCTCGCCAGCTCCCCATATCGATGTTTTTGCAAAAACTCCCTCATTTTAAGTTATAACCGAACAAGTTTTTACTACATTGCACCAGACTGTTTGGTTCGCCTGTACTTTTGGCCTCACGAGCTGTATTTCCACCTACCAGTTCAGCCACTCCTCAAAACCCATTCTTTGTACCCCCGTATATATACTACCCCGGGTAAATGTTTATAGTGGACCCCAAGGTGAAATTCTCATAGCGTCCGATACAGACAGATGTTGGAAACGGGCCCCCGTAATTATACCCCTATTAGTGGGGCTGGGTATAGCAGGGTCCACCGCTGTAGGAATATCTGCCCTAGTCACTGGGGACCAAAATTTCAAAACTCTGTCCCACCAAATAGATGCAGATATTACTCATCTGGAAAATTCCATCACCAAATTAGCTGAACAAGTGGATTCGTTGGCTGAAATGGTATTGCAAAATAGAAGGGGGTTAGACTTATTGTTCTTAAAGGAAGGAGGACTGTGCGCGGCTCTCGGCGAACAATGCTGCTTCTATGCAAATAATTCTAGAATCATCCGAAACAGCCTTGCAGTGGTTAGACAAAATATAGAAACAAGAAGGCACCTTAGAGAAACCTCAGAAAGTTGGTACCAAAAACTGTTCTCTTGGTCCCCCTGGCTAACATCCCTGCTCACTGGATTAGCAGGACCCCTGGTCTTAATAGTACTAGGATTAACATTTGGACCATGCCTTCTAAACATGCTCCTCAAATTTATTCAGGAAAGAATAGACTCGGTCAAATTGATGGTTCTGAGATCCAACTATGGGCCCTTGTGTCAAGAAGAGGAAACCAATTAAAGATTTAATACATGTTAAAGAACAGGGAGGAATGTGATATTGTGCTCGCCTAGAGCCAGAACCGGAGAAAACCTATTTTATAAAATGCAAAACTGTTAAATGGCTGCCCCATTCTCCTTACAATGACTTCTGTCCTTGGCCTCTGTGAATAGAACTGCCAGTTTGTCTCTCAAAACTATGTAAAGCTGCCTACCTTTTCTTATCAGTAACTGCTAAAATCTGTGACATCTATCACCACCCAGACGATGTGTAAACAAATGTATATCCTGACTTCTGTAAACCACTGAGGTAACAAACAGAATGACAAAAGTCCCCTAGCCCTTGGAATGTCCGGAGACCCCCGCCCTTGTCTCCACCCAGGAGGTGAATCACAGATTCCCCTAGCCCTTGAATTGTCTGACACCTTATCATCCCCATCGCCGCCGCTCACCCCCACTCCCAAGGTGGTTTTTTGGGTATAAAAAATCATGGCACCCTCCTTTTGCCACCACAGGTTGGAGAGACGTGAGTCCTCTGTGGTCGCCGGCATAATAAATGACTCTGCAATCTGGCATACTTTTGTCTCGTGATAACTTTCTACGCTCAGTCAAATACAACAGTACGATAATAAGAAAGGTGGTTCTCACTACAGGAATGCAATCAGTAAAAACCAGAATGTAAAAAGCTATGGTATAAATAATGCAGTTATTTCAAGAAATTAATTGCAGGGAAAGTTAATCACAGAAGGAAGAATCTATAGATTAAAAATGACATAGGAAACCTGATATCCAAATAGAGTGGGTAGACTTGGTTTCCAAATTTATGACAAAAACCTCAGCATCATAGACCACACCCACACCCACTACAGACTCTACATGTGGAAAAAAATAATGTATGATTGTATATATATGATATTTTAAAATGCCTAATGTTTTAGATATAATATGGTATTTGGTTTTACTTATTAAAAATCTCATCTTTTAAAAATGCATTGAATATATTTAATAATGAAATAATATGTTGTATTGGGTTTGATTAAAAAACTATAAAAGCAGTAAAGTGGGTATATAATTTAAATAAAATTGGCCATGTGTGAATGATTTATGTAGCTGGGTTATGGTACAATAAAATTCACTGCAATATTTTCTCTACTTTTTGATTAGTCAAAACTTCCCAGAATAAAACATTTAAGTACACACACACACACACACACACACAATATAGCTATGTGAAAACTGAAACTCCCTTATAAAATTCAAGTTTGTTCTTAGAGTTTCTAGAGAGAGATAGAAATAAGAATATCTCTACATGGTGTTACCTGTCAGTAGGGACATTATTTTTAAGAAAAGCGTTGAGATCATGATGGGGGCAGGCATAAGTGTTCTTCTAGGAAATACAGATATTTGATTTGTGATACTTCCTTAAAGCAAATATCATATGTACCTCTGGAACTTTTCTGAATGTGTTTTACCTCAAGTGGAAACTGATTTCAAAAGCATAGGTTTCATAAATTTAACTCACTTTCTAAAATAATGCATATTAGGTATCCCAGAAGCAATGAATCCATAAAAATATATGTGATACTTTTTACATTATTCTTATAAATACTTTATGGGTAGTAAAGTATAATTTTATGAGAAGTTATTATTATTTTCTCCATTTCACAGTGGGAAATTGAGGCATAACAAGATGTGCTAACTTTCCTGAAGCCACAAAACAACTGATGTAGAGAATAAACACCTCAGGCATACTATGTTTTGTAAATTCATTTCTTAAAAACCATCTGAAATGGTGTATTTAATATTGGAAATTAGAAACTAAACTACTACATGAATCACTTTTCCACAAGCTAAATAATACACTGCACCATAAATTTTTTTCTACAAATGAATTATGCAATAGCTATTTGCAGCTCCATTATGTCCTACAATTTATAAACTGCTTTTAATAACTTTTTTCAAAAAGTTTTCTTCTTTCTGAAAAGCTTTTAAATCATCTTTCTTTGCTTTCAGCAAGATTAAATTTAAGTCTCTCCATCAACTATGTGACAAACTGGAACTAAATGGTAAAAATACATGGGACAATTAAACAGTTCTTTTTCTGAAGGCATAGGATACACTTTATGTATATAGGGATATAAACTGGGAACCATAATGAACACCTAACCGGTTAAATCAAAATTCTCCCTATGCTTCTGGAGATAAAATGTTTATATATTTAAAATATATATATAAAATAAATAGAAATTATGACAAAAATAAGACAACACATCTCATAAGGTAACTATGAGAATTAAATTGAGTAATCCATTCAAGGTATTTGACACAGTGCTCAACATAAAAAGTAGTAAAAAGAAAAAGTCAGTTATACAAAGAATGTGTTTTAAGGAATGATTCTTGTGTTTGGAGAAAGACAAATAGAAGAAAATAATTTGATAATAAAGGGGTACTATTTATTTTTGTAGGATTTCATGAGTCCTCCAGTCTCAGATTTTAGAGAGTTTCTACAGTCCAAGCCATGGTTGAGTTTAGTCCTAAATGATTACATTTATATATGGGTGACCAATAAGCCTGTACATCATTAAGTAGAAAGAAACCAAGAAAACTAAAGAAGGTTGATTGTGAGAAGTCTGGGTGTAGACTGACAGAAATAGATAACCAAAATTTGGGTTCATATATTTAATTCTGCCATTCATTCAAGTACAAATTTTCATCTTCTTAGAGATAGTTATCCAGACAGTGTGTTCATCTTAGCCTTAAAAAAAAAAAATGCCAGAGGATAAGGAGCACAATATGTGGAAGAAAAGAAAGACATCAGGGAGATTTATGAATTTGTCATTGGATCAGTTTTGCTACTGTAATACAGAAATGATACTCAACCACACATTTCCTTCAAGAGGTCAAAGATTCAGCCAGCCTTTTAAAATAGAAACTTCTACTTTATCACAATAATGTAACTTGTGAAATAGGTAACTGATTAAGATAGGTCTTCAAATTTTATCATATTTCTCTTACAGTTAGTAAGGCAGCAGGGAATGAAAGGTTTCACATCTATAGCAGCCGTAGTCATCATTCCAGGGAGATGGAGAGGGCAAAAGAGGGTTTTTAAGTAGGAACCTTCTGATGGTATAGGGTTTCCAGTTGATGTCTACTGAAAATATGTCATGTACTGCGGGGTAAACTATTTCTTGGAATTACCAATAACAGTCTAAAATACTAGAATTAGTCATAGGAAATCTTTCCAGACTCAAGAACAAAATATGAGTAGATTTCCAAAGTAAAGAGAAATGGAATATTATATAACCACTAAGAAAAGCCAATGCTGTAAGACATAAGCAGGTTTTTTAGATAAGTATTTGGCCACAATGATCCTAAAATTGTAACTATTTGAACAAAACTGGAAGCATCATGCCACCCAACTTCAAACTATACTACAAGGCTACAGTAACCAAAATAGCATGGTACTAGTACAAAAACACACATATAGACCAATGGAACAGAACAGAGAACTCAGAGAACTCAGCCATCTGATCTTGGACAAACTGACACAAACAAACAACAGAAAAAGAATTCCCTATTTAATAAATGGTGCTGGAGAGAACTGATGAGCCAAATGCAGATAAATGAAATTGGACCCCTTCCTTACATTCTATACAAAAATTAACTCACGATAGGTTAAAGACTTAAATGTAAAGCCCAAAACTATAAAAACCCTAGAAGAAAATCTAGGCAATACAATTCAGGACAGAAGCATGGGCAAATAATTCATGAATAAATGCCAAAAGCAATTGCAGCAAAAGCAAAAATTGACAAATGGGATCTAATTAAATTAAAGAACTTATTCACAGCAAGAGAAATTATCATCAGAGTGAACAGATAACTTACAGAATGAGAAAGAAATTTTGCAATGTGTTTACTGACAAAGGTCTAACATCAGAGTCTACAAGGAACTTAAACAAATTTACAAGGAAAAAAAACAAGCCCATTAAAAAGTGGGCAAAGAACATGAACAGACACTTCTCAAAAAAAGTAATTCATGTGGACAATAAACATAAAAAAAAAACTCAACATCAGTGATCATTAGAGAAATGCAAATCAAAATCACAATGAAATACCATCTTATGCCCATCAGAATGGTGATTATTAAGAAGCCAAAAAACAACAAATGCTGGAGAGGTTGCAGAGAAAATGGAATGCTTTTACGCTGTTGGTGGGAGGATAAATTCGTGCAATCATTGTGTAAGGCAATGTGGCGATTCATCAAACATCTAGAGGCAGAAATAATATTTAACCCAGCAATCCCATAACTGGGTACATACCCAGAGGAATATAATTCATTCTATTACAAAGATACATGCATGTGTATGTTCACTGCAGCACTATTCACAATAGCAAAGACATGGAATCAACCCAAATGCCCATCAATAATAGACTGGATAAAGAAGGTGTGATACATATGTATACCATGGAATACTATGCAGCCATAAAGAGAAACAAGATCATGTTCTTGGCAGGAACATGGATGGGGCTGGAAGCTGTAATCCTTAGCAAACTAATGCAGAAAGAGAAAACCAAATACTTCATGTTCTCTCTTGTAAGTGGGAGCTGAATGATGAGAACACATGGATACATGGGGTGGAGACAACACACACTGGTGTCTGTTAGTGGTAGGAATGGAGGGAAGGAGAGTATCAGGAAGAATAGCTAATGAATCCTGTGCTTAATACCAAGGTGGTTTGACCTGTGGAGCAAACCACCATGCACATATTTACCTATGTAACAAATCTGTACATCTTGCACAGGTACCCTGGAACTTAAACAAAATAAATAAAAATTATAATTTGCAGCTGGGTGCATGGCTCATGCCTGTAATGCCAGCACTTTGAGAGGCTAAGGAGGGCGGATATGAGGTCAAGAGCTTGAGACCATCCTGGCCAACATGATGAAACCCTGTCTCTATTAAAAAATATAAAAATTAGCTAGGCATAGTGGCTCACATCTGCAATCCCAGCCTCTCCAAAGGCTGAGGCAGGTGAATCACTCAAACCCAGGTAGTGGAGGTTGCAGTGAGCTGAGATTGCGCCACTGCACTCCAGCCTGGCAACAAAACAAGACTCCGTTTCAAATAATAATAATAATAATTCCTTTATGGATTCAAGGTGGTACCTATGAGCAGGGCAATTTTAAAAAATAATATTATTAACACTATTCATAATTATCTTTTGCTTATTTTGTGCAAGATATTATGAGCTCTTCATACATGTTTACTCATTTAAATCTCACAATTATATTGGTAACTAATATTATCATATTCATTTTTTCAGATGAGGAGACAGATTCAAATAAGTTAAATGACATGTTCAAGGTCACACATCTGCTAAGTGGCAGAGATATGGCACTAATAAAGCTAGCCAGAGCTGAAATTTGTGTAGTTAGCCAATATTCTATCTTATACACTGTTTTCAGAGTTGACAAGATCTTTTGGTTTTTACAAGTTTTCTAAAGGTTTTAACAGTATATTTGAGACCTGAGTGGGGGAAGAAATTGGTTTTTAAATTAGAAAAATATCTGAAAAAGGGTGATAATAAGTAATGTTTTGTGGTCTACAAAATGTAACAGTGCCTAGAGCTTACAAAAGGTATAAAAATGTTCTGCTTTTCATACAGTTGAATGTGAATTTGAGAAGGTACAATTGTAATAATTCTCTCTAGCAACATTGAAATGAAGCCTCTCTGAGCATCACAGAGTTTTCTAAAATTAAGTTCTTCCTTGTTACCACCTCAATTCCATGCTACCTAATCCTTTCAGAGTGTCGTCCTGATCTTGGTTCCTATTCATAATACTGATTTTGGTGGTAGGTTCACCTCCAATTCCCTAAGCACTTGTACATTTTCATTTTTATATTTAATAATTAGCTTGCCATTACTTTCTCCACCCTACTCTTAAATTCTGGCTTTGCACTGGGGTTTAGTCATGGAAAGTTGGTAATTAAATCTCCCCATCATTTTTCAAGTATGCCCTTTACTTCCCGGGAAAAAAAATGTTATTCACCTGTCAAATAAACTTGTTGGACTATGTTAATTCAAAACCAACAGTTAAACAATCTTAAGTATATTTTGCTAACTCCTTATATTCCATAAGAAACCTCATGCCTTCCAAGTTTTAATTAAATTTCATGATTTCCTACTCCCCACAGCATCCTTAGTGTACAATGATTAAAAGAAATTTTGGGGGAGGTGCCTTGGTGTGTAAACTTCAGTTAGTATATACATACATACATAATGTAAATCATTAGTTTTCTATTAGTGCATTGCAAGTTACTCCAGAACTTAGTAGTATAAAACAGCAATGTTATTATCTCACAGTTCCTGTGGACCAAGAATCTAGGTGTGGCTTAGGTGGCTCTTCCAGGCCTGAGATTTTCACAAGGCTGCCCTAATCTCAGAGCTTTACTAGAAGGATCTACTTCCTAACTCACCAATATAGTGGTTGGTAAGATTCTGTTCCTGCTGACTTGTAAGTAAGGTTTCAATTCTTTACAAGTTGTTGGTCAGAGGCCTTGCTTATTTCCTTCCACGTGATCCTTTCCCAGAACATCTCACAATATGATAGTTGGCTTCATCAAAACAAGGGCAAGAGTGTCAGCAAGAGAAAGGGGGATAGAAGTCAAAGTCTTCTGTAATAGAATCATCAAAGTGACATCCCATTACCTTGGCCATGTTCTATTTCTTAAAAGCAAGTTATTAGTTTCTTCCCACATGCAAGGCAAGGGGATTGTGCAAGAGCATGGATGTGATGAAGTGAGGATTATTGGGAGCTTCTTCAGAGCTGCCTTCCAAACTAATTTAATATGTAGCTGAATTGAACATTTTTAACCCCTAGCTGCTACTTATTGGGAAAATTATTTTAATGATCAATCCAATTTAAATATTTATTTTCTGGTCATTTTATCAGTTTGCTTAGGTAGTGTCCAGGCTGATATCAAAATGATTAGACCCTCTGATGGCCTGGCCCTTCCCTTGCTCATTTTTCTCTGACATTTTTCAAGAGGGAGGACCAGGGTGCTGTTTAATAGAGACGTGCACACGACCTATGTAAACTCAGGGCAGTTAAAAAATGTCTAAGTTATCAGGTATAGCCATTTTTTACCTTCCTTTGAAGTGATGTCTCTTGTCCATTAGGGTGTTGCTGCCCTTTCAGCTGACTATTGTAGCTGACGTAACTGGTAAGCTTGCCTCTTTTGACTTAGACAAGAACTAGTAGCATCTCTTTGTTTAATCTGAGGTCAACTGGACAGAGATCAATCAAATATGGTTATATCTCCTATCAAACCCTGGCTCTACCAGCTTATTATGCAGGGCTTTTATACTACCACCTTACCCTGTGTATGGAGAATGGTGCTAAAAAAAGAAAATCACCCATGGTGTGGTATCAAGGTTTTGTGGAAATAATATGGTTCAAGAAGACTCAATGTAGCCATCTCTTTCGAGCTGCCCAACTCATATTGCCCTGCCAAATATACTCTGATGTAGCTGTGTGCCCCCAAAAGAGGACTTCCTTTATAAGAAATAAAGACAAAAAAGTCTTTCATAAGTAATAATGTGAAAATTAATGAGAATATAAAGATTATCCAGGAGATACAGTGGAGACACAAAACTAAATACAGAAACAAATTTGATTTGCAGGACTCCAAGGAGCTAGCGCAGAACTTTACATAAGACAATTACTCAGATAAGAGATCATTTGTG
The DNA here is from genome assembly GCF_001604975.1 of Cebus imitator. NCBI lineage: Eukaryota > Metazoa > Chordata > Mammalia > Primates > Cebidae > Cebus > Cebus imitator. The sequence goes on from NW_016108015.1 coordinate 143,276, forward strand.
GCATATTAGATGGAATGGGAGATAAAGTGATCTAAGAAAGGTTAGTGATGAACAAGACTGGACATACCATGCTGCAGGAAAGAGAAAAAAAAAATATATATATATATATACACATATCTATATGTATGCATATATCTGTATATATGTATATATGTATACACATGTGTATAGATGTGTGCATGTGTATATATGTATACATGTATATATATTTACATCAAGTCAGTTTCTTCACTAAGTTTGATTTGGTAATAGTGTTATTTATTTTTGAAGGAGAGTCACTGTAAAAATTTTAGACTTCCATTAAAGAAAATTAAAATCAAAAGATTATATTGCTCAGAAAAGTCAGCAACTTGTTCAGAAGTACTGAGATGGAAAAAATAAATAAATAAAAAAGTTACTAATCACATATTCTCTAGGCATTTTGTGTTTTGGCCTCTCTAATTTTTGCTTTTATCAGCCCAAGCTCTTGCCATGGAAATCACAGTGTATTAACTAATCTAATTACTAACAGAACACATGGAACCAACAGGATAATTTCAACAAAAATGTTTGAATACTACCCAAGTATTAGTACGCACTAAAAGAAACATTCCATGATAACCACTATTTTATACTTTGTTAATTATGTTAAGATTTGCTATATTTTTAGGATAAAATGATCTCAAAGGTAATTATTTCAGCGACATAAGTTTAATGATGACTAATAAGCAACACATTAAGGAGTGGGAATGAAGTTACCTTTTTAACTATGATATCTTTGGGTACAGAATATGAATGAATCAGTCAATTTCTATGGGCAAATGTCCTTCCAAAGTAATTGAGTCCTAAATGCCAAACCAAAATAGTTTGCCATAGATTCAATGAAAATGTTCTGTTCTAAAGAATGTTCTGACTGATAATAAATTTAATAACATTTTAAAATGTCAAGTTGAATTTTAATTCCAAGTCTGTATCTTCCAGAATGTAATGTGTTACAAATTCAATATCATGAGACCATCCTTCCTCAGCTTTTTGGATCTTAGCAACAAGAAATTCAGAAAGCAAACAAAATAAAGACTTTATTTTGCTTATTTGTTTCAGAAATTCAAACAATTTGTCTGAATTACAAACCCACAGAAAGCTATTTTAAAATAAAAGTAATAAGAACATTTAGATTCATAAAGTCTAAATCAGGCAGATTCTTATGATATCAGATAATTCCACGAAATTTTTAGCTTTAAAGCTAGGCCAACCATAGGATAAAAATACAATTTAATCAATGGTAAAACAGCAATATATTGGTAAAAGCTTCAACTCTTCTACAAAATATATAATTTTCAGTAATGTTTATCTTGCTTGATGATAAAAAAGCAGTTTAGTTAATATAAATGAATTCATAAATGGATATTTAAATACCTTAGCCTTGTAAAATAATAATTCACAAATACAAGGGGCTGTAGTTTTATAAATTTATCTTGATAAGAAAAACAATTGATCTTGATAAGAATTTTAAAATTTTAAACAATTGTTTTGATATCTATGTAAATATAATTTAGCATTACTAAAAATTTGGGCTTGTGTATTTATAACCTATAAAAGATGAAGCTAAAATCTGAAATTATGTTTTAGAAAGATTTTCTATTCCATGTAAAATTTAATAAGTTACTTGATATATTGAAAGATACCATTATTTGCCAATGCCTCTGTTATATATTTTGTGATCCCAGAGTCATTAGCAGCATAACAAAATATTCTGACGTTCCCATTCCCCTCCCTGCCATTCCCAAAGAAAACAGGAAGATTTTCTCCAGGATTTAGCCATTTCTCTTGAATAAATTCTCCTTGAATTTTTGCAGGCCTTCTTAGATTTTCCACAATTCAGAAAAAAAGTTGATTTCGACAAGTTTTGCCACTATTATCAATTGCTTTTATTGAGGAACACATTTTCAAAGTCCTTACTCCAGTGTTCTAGAGGTGCTATTATATTTGTTGATATTTTAACGTTATTTTTATCTCATTGTCTGATTTTTTATTATTTGCATAAAAGAGTGTAATTGAGTTTTATATATTGATCTTGTATACTATTTCCTTGTAAAACTTGCTTATTAATTCTAGCAACATGTTTTGTGTGTATTTTTCACTAAATTTTCTGCATAGGTAATCACAAATTTTTGCTTTCCAAAAAGGCTTTTATTTCTTTTTCTTGCCCTAGTGTACAGGCCAGGTCTCTAGTAAAATGTTGAATAGAAATGTTGAGAGTATACATACTTGCTTTGATTCTAATATCAAGAGAGGAGCACTGAGGCTTTCACCAGTAAGTACTGGATATTAGTTGTAAATATCCTTTGTCAAATTAAGGAAGTGGGTGAATTTATTATTTTTTATCAGCTGGATACAGAATGTTGCCAAGTGTCTTTTATGTATTAAGTGGACCATATTAATACTGTTTCTCTAGCTATGTTAGCACACTGTATCTTTCTATCAGTTTACTTTTAACTTGTATCTTTTTATTGAAAAGATATTGCAGACAGCATATAGTGGGGTCTTCTTTTTTTTTTTAACAGATCTGACTGTTCATGTCTTAGTCTATATTTAACATAATTATTGAAATCGTCTAGTTTAAGTTTGTCATGTCACTGTTTTATTTTTAACCAATATTTATACTATTTAATTTGTATTCTTACCGCTTTTTAAAACTGAGTGGACAGTTTAATAATTTATTTTTAACTTTTATGTTGGCTAATATAGGGATTATATATACATGTTTAAATAAGAACACATCACTTTATGTCATATAAGAAACTTAATGTACTATATTGACATGTGTCTTTCTCAGGCTTTATGCTGTTATTAAAATCATTTTGCTTCTTCATATGTTTCTTTGTGGACAATAGCAGGCAGTTGTGAAAATCTTTTGCTTTCAAGAATAATACTGGAAAAAGAGACATAACCTCCACAGTATAATTACATTTAACTTTAAAAGAATTTATACAATTGTTAAATATACTTTGAGCTTGTCCAATCATTAATATACTTTTTTCTTATTAGTTATTTTTGTGATGAAAAAGACAATTATCTGTATTTCTCATAATATTAAGAACCGCTTTTTTGACTTTGCTGGCTCTCTTTCCAAAAGAGTTTTGTCTCTCTGTAGGAGGCTCCCAATTAAATATCAGTTTCTGTACATCTTTTCCTTGACGCACAGGAATAGCAGCTCTCAAACTCTATACCATGTACTGTTTGTGATTACGCTGATGAAGGCTTCCTTCTCCAAGTGATAAAATGCTACCTGTGAATTGTGGAAAGAATAACCCATACAAATACAGAAGAAATGAATATTAAATGCTTAGTTTTGGGAGGTGCCAGCTTTTCTTGCAGAATATTCATAGCATTGAAGTTAGAGGCTAGAAGCATGAAATATATTACATGTGAAAATACATATGTTATAAGAATTTGTTCTTATTCCACTGTAGTAGGTAAGTGGGCAGGGTAGGCAGTTGGAAGAAGTTTAGTTTTAGTTGATCCAACTGAGTTCAACTGATCCTTGCAAGATGTTGGTCTGAACTAACTTCCTCCACTTCATATTCATCTTCTTCCAACTGCCTACCCTGCCCACTTATCTACTACAGTGGCATAAGGACAAATTCTTATAACAAATGTATTCTCACATGTAATATATTTATATATCAAAGGTATACCTGTCTATTTATACTGATATATTTCTATATAGCACACTTGTACATATATCTATATTTCTGTATGTTTTAGGGAAATTGCATTTGAAATGCTTAATAGAAATATAAATGTAGATTGCAAGTAAGCATTTGAATATAAGAGTCAAAATAAAGATGTATATATATTTATATGTCTATCAATATTTATGATTTATATATATATTTGCTTCTCTCTGAATACATAATTATACACCAAGATCACCTCACTTCACATTGCTAAATCCAATTGTCAATATTCAATTTTTTCCTTGTTTTTTTCTGTTCATTGTATTTCTTGTACATGACCTGTCAACAGATTATGACCTGGATGATTTTTTTCCCCTTTATACACATGACATGGGTTCCAGAAAATTATATGTACATTTTTACTGCGTCCCCTCAGTTCTGCTTGATAATTTCCCTTTCTTTTTGACCTCTTAATGGTAGAGTGTTTCATGGAGTAGTCCTTAAATAGCTTATTTATAATTACTTTCTTGTTTATGATTAGTCCCAAAGTCTTAAACACTGTCTATATATGCCAAAGACCCTGAAATTTATAGCTCCAACCTCAAATTCTCTCCTTTACTTTGACTGTTATGTTCAAGTACTTGAGATCTACATGTATATGTCTATTAAGCATTTCAAAAGCAATTCTTCTAAACTTAACTACTGATAAAACTCCTTCAAATCCATTCCCCTAAATGTTGCCCCATCACTCAATGACAACTTGATAATTTTTATTGCTCTGGCACAAAACTTTAAGTCATCATTCGCTTCTTTCTATCATACTTCATGTGCATTCAAACAAGCAATCCTGTTGTTCTATCTGTTGTGTCTATAATTTGACCACTTTTTCTGCTATCACCCTAGTCAAAACAACTATCATGTTGTACCTGGATTGCAGCGTAAACCTTCTAATGACTCATATTCATTTCATCCTCTTCATCCTACAGCCTATCATCAACCCAGCAGCCAGAGGGTCCAGAAATATGGCACACAGTACAACTTCCCTGCTGCAATTCTTAAGCCAGCCAAACATCAGGCAATGGATAATGAGTTAAATTTTGTAACTAATATTCTTTATTAAAAAATATATATTATGTAAATCTGCTTTAGTTCTTTGTAAATTTTGGATATCAGCCCTTTGTCAGATGGGTAAACTGCAAAAATTTTTTCCCAATCTGTTGGTTGCCGATTCACTCTAATGATT
>NW_016108015.1:149947-159145 GCF_001604975.1 Cebus imitator
GGAAAAAAAAAAAAAAATATATATATATATATTATGATTGTGGAATTCTCAAAGATTCTGGCTAATATAGAATAAAATTTAAGCTTTTGTAAGACAAAGAAAATAGTAACTAGACATAAAGAAAAAAGGAAAAAAATCTTTCATTTATATACTTTTTAGTTGATTTGTTGTATCTGTGTTTTTTTTCCAGAAATGTTCATGGTTTTAATCCTTTTAATATTTTTAGTTTCAGGGGGATACATGTACAATTTTGTTACATGGGTAAACTGCATGTCTCTGAGGCTTGGTGTACAAATTATCCTGTCATCAAGGTAATAAGCATAGTACCTGATAGGTAGCCTTTCAACCCACCCTCTCGTTCCCCTAAAGAAGCCCCCAGTGCTTATTCCCTTCTTCGTATCCATATGTATTCAATATTTAGCTCCCACTTCTAAGTGAGAACCTTCAGTCCTTGGTTTCCTGTTTCCGATTAGTTCACTTAGAAGAATGACCTCTAGCTGCATCCGTGTTACTACAAAAGACATGATTTCATTTTTATGGCTGTGTAATATGCCATGGGGTACACATACCACATTTTTCTTTATCTAGTCCACTATTGATGGGCATCTTGGTTAATTGCATGTCTTTGCAATTGTGGATACAACTGGGATCTACATATGTGTACATGTGTTTATTTGGTAGAATGATTTGTTTTTCTTTGGGTATATACCCAATAGTGGGATTGCTGGGTTGAATGGTAGTCCTGTCTTGAGTTCTTTGAAAAATCTCCACACCACTTTTCACAGTGGCTTAACTAATTTACATTTCCACAAACAGTGTATAAGTGTTCCATTTTCTCCACAACCTTCTGAGCATCTGTTATTTTTTTTGACTTTTTAAGAGCTATTCTGACTGATATGAGATGGTGCCTCATTGTGGTTTTGATTTGCATTTATTTAATGATTAATGATAATGAGTATTTTTTTCATGTATTTATAGGCTGTATAAACGTCTTCTTTGGAGAAGTGTCTGTTCATGCCCTTTGCTCATTTTTTTAATGGGGTTATTTGTTTTCTGTTGGCTTTGTTTAAGTTTCTTATATATTCAGGATATTAGACCTCTGTCAGATGCATAGCTTGCAAATATTTTCTCCCATTCTGAAGGATGTTTGTTTACTCTGTTTCTAGTTTCTTTTGCTGTGCTGAATCTCTTTAATTTAATCAGGTCCCACTTCTCAGTTTTTGTTTTTGTTGCAACTGCTCTTGGGGATTTAGTCAAATTCTTTGCCAAGGCCAATGTTCAGAAAGGTATTTCCTAAGTTTTATTCTAAGGATTTTATTGTTTTCAATTTTACAATTAAGTTTTTAATCCATCCTGAGTTAATTTTGTATATGGTGAAAGGAAGGAGTCCAGTTACAGTCTTCTGCATATGGCTAGCCAGTTATCCTAGCACAAATTGATTGAAAAAGGATATTTCCCCCATTGCTTGTTATCATGAACTTTGTCAAAAATCCATTGGTTGTAGGTATGTAGCATTATTTCTGGATTACTTATCCTGTTCTATTTGTCTATGCGTCTGTTTTGTACCAGTACCAAGCTGTTTTGTTTACTGCAGCCTTGTAGCGTACTTTGAAGTCAGGTGATGTGATGCTTCCAGCTTTGTTATTTTTGCTTAGTACCAATTTCATGATTTATACTCTTTGTTTGTTTCATGTGAATTTTTAGAATAGTTTTTTTCTAGTTCTGTGAAGAATAACATTGGAAGTTTGATAGGAATAGCACTGAATCTATACATTGTTTTGGGCATTATGGCCATTTTTAATGATATAGATTCTTCCTATCCATGAGCATAGAATGTTTTCCATTTGTTTGTCATTTTTGATTTCTTTCAGCAATGTTTTATAATTCTTCAAGACAGCATATATCCAAATCTAAGTAGAAAGTGCAAGGGTAAAGACATAAGTATTTCCTGAGTGAGATATGAAATTGCATAATATAAAAAATTTTAAGTTTTTTAATCAGTGGCTCACAGATTTATCTCTAAATATTCTGACAAAGGAAATGGAAATGTTAACCAATCACACAACTCACATAATTCAAAAAATATAAGATGAAGAAAAAGAAGAAGGAAGAGAAGGAGAAAAAAAGGAGAGGGATAATAATAAGAAGGAAAACTAATATGAAACCATATCTTAACATAAACAATATTCTCAGCAAGACCATTAGAGGAGACATAGTACATAATTTTACATACTTTGTTTGCTTTTTTTGTAATTTTTTAAATTGTATTTTAGGTTCTGGGGTACATGTGCAGATCATGCAGGATTGTTGCACAGGTACATACACGGCAAGGTGGTTTGCTGCCTCCATGCCCCCATCACCTATATCTGGCATTTCTCCCCATGTCATCCCTTCCCAAACTTCCTACCCCCACTGTCCCTCCCCTAGCCTCACCGACGGACCCCAGTGTGTGATTCTGTCCTCCCTGTGTCCATGTATTCTCATTGTTCAATACCTGCCTTTGAGTGAGAACATGCAGTGTTTGATTTTCTGTTATTGCGTCAGTTTATTTAATTTCATTTGTTACCTAATGACCCATAATAAAATCTGACAGCATTATATCAAAGAAAAACTCATTTAAAGCATGTATAGTCTGTTTGAAAACACATTTTATGTCTTCTAGAACAAACATAACTGTGGAATATATATATTGCTCTTTCAAGCAATTCTCTTCAAGTTGTCTTTGAGTATTTTTTGAGAAATAGAGAGTTCATAACCTGGAAATTCCATTATTGAGTGAGAGCTGATAATGCATTTTCATTGTTGCCACGTGAATAGTAATTTATACACTTGATGGACAAAAAAATGTGGAGTTGCTAGTTATTGACCACTTAAATCTAAGAAAATAACATATGTCAAATACCTAAAAAATAAGGCCAATTGATCTTTTGGATGTATATGTTGTCATTTGGTCTAATAATGATTGCATGATACATGAGTCTGTATAATAATAGAATCATGATGAGCATTAGGACAAATTTTCTGAACTGGTTCAAATACATGTTGAGTTGTCAAGTTAAATAGAAATTAGACCATTAGGCTTCAGATAAGCATTTTAAGGAGAAAAGCAAAGAACATAGCATAAGCAAATGTATGAATGGAATCAAGAGGGAAAACAAAAACTGGTGAGTGAAGATAAACATAAATACTAAGTTAAAGTACAAAGCACAAGGAATGGAGTAACAAGAAGAGGACAGAGAATTAGGTTTGGCCAAGATCATGTGTAAATGCAAATGTGTGAAAGGCAGCATTTTATAATGTTCAGTAGCATAGATACCAAAGTCAGACTCTCTGGGTTTGAATACTGACTCAAGCACTTACTGACTGTGGCCTTGATCATTTGATTATTTGATCAAAGTCACAGTCAGTAAGTGCTTGAATTTTTGATATTTAAGCTATCAAAAACTACCTCCCATTCTCTCACAGCACTGGCCTCCTCACCCCACAGCTCAGCATAACAGAAGCTATACTCCAGTAAGCAAAGCTAAAAACATAGGACTCGCCATTCCCCAAATCCCAGTTTCTATTCTATGATTATTATAACTCCTTGGAAGGATAAGACCATAGGAATATTTAACTCACACCCCCCACCCCCATACACACACACCCATGATACAGAAGTTCTATCAAATCAATAATAGCTATGAGGTCTGGAGCACCTTACCATCACTCAGCACCCACTTTTAGTGTAGAAGCTCTACCCTAATCATGACAGTCCAAGAATACTAGACATCAATTTCCTGCACCACAGTGTTCTCATAAGGCAGAGGTTATATGAGGGAGGCAAACAAAGAAGATGAAAAGTCACTGCCCCTGTCTATTGACTCTTATAAAGCAAGTGTGTTATTTCATGATAAGCATGTCATATCCATGTGGATATCACCCTACATTCGTATCCATAGCAGTGACATGGAGGTTTTGTCAAGTGGAAGAGGTAATCTATAAAAACAGAATGTTCTTTTCATAAGGACTACACTTATTTGCAGCAATCATGGGGAATTTAAAGTTGTGATGGTTAATTTTATTTGTCAATGTGACTAAAGTAAGGAATACTTAGAAACTAGAAATCTGGTAAAGCATTATTTTTGGGTGTCTGTGAGGGTTAGGAGATTGGCATGTGAGCCTCAGTGGTCTAGGTATAGATCTGCCTTCAATGTGGATAGGTAACATCCAGTCAATTGAGGGCCCAGAGAGAACAAAAACAAAGAAGCAAATATGCCCATTTATTTACCGGAGCTGGGATTCACTTTTCCTATCTTGTCCTCGGACAAAAATTCCAGGCTCCCCAGCCTTCAGACTTCAGGACTTAAACAACCAGCATCCCAAGTTCTCAGGCCTTTGGCTTCAGACTGACAGTTATACCATTAGCTTCTCTGGTTCTCAGACCTTCAGGCTTGGACTGAGCCATCCTAACACCCCAGGGTCATCAGCTAGCATACAGCTTCTCATGAGACTTCTCAACATCCATACAGCTTCTCATGAGACTTCTCAACATCCATAATCACATGAGCAAATCCCACTAATAAGCACTCTTTCACACATATATATAGCTTTCTCTCTGTCTGTCCTCTTGGTTCTGTCTAGAAAACCTTGACTAATACACAAACTGAAGAGAGATATCAAAACAATGAAGATAAACTCCAGACAGGAAAAACAGAGATCATTCTCCACAATATACCATATACAAAAGTTGAAAGTCAAAATTAAAAACAAAATCTTAAATCTTTAAATTAAAAGAAAATAATGTGTTATGTACAAAGTAAGCACAAGATTAACAGGTGACTACTCAAAGATGACAAGACAAAAGGATAACATATTCAAAATGCTGAAAGAAATAACCAGGAATTTTATACTCAACAAAACTAACTTACAAAATGAAGGCAAAATGAAGATATTCTGAGATAAACTAAAACTGAGATTATTTGTTATAAGATAACATGCTTTACAAGAAATATTAAAGAATGTTCTTCAGGCTCAGGGCAATTATTTGAATCTATATGAAAACAAAAACCAGTAAAAATAATTATGTAGGTAATTTTAAACATAATTATACATCATATAAATGTAATATAATTATTCTTCTTTTAATTGACTCAAAAGCACCTCTATATACATATACAGGAAAGAAAAAGAATGTTCTGTTCTATAATATATACTAATGTAATATAACATATTTGACAATAAAAGCACAATGGAGGCAACTGCAAACAAAGCTATATTAAGTTATACTGAACAAGAAATGGCAACTTGAATCTCCAGCACCAAATGAAAAGCAACAGAAATAGAAAACAAGAATGATAATATAGTAAATACTATAAATACAGACTTTTATTTTATTGTGCTTTATGTTCTAGAGTACATGTACAGATCATGCAGGATTGTTGCATAGGTACATACATGGCAAGGTGGTTTGCTTCCTCCATCCTCCAGTCACCTATATCTGGCATTTCTCCCCATGTTATCCCTCCCAACCCCCCTATGCCCCACTGTCCCTCCCCTAGTACCCACCTTAACAGATCCCAGTGTGTGATGCTCCCCTCCCTGCATCCATGTGTTCTCATTGCTCAACACCCACCTATGAGCGAGGACATGCAGTGTCTGAATTTCTGTTCTTATGTCAGTTTGCTGGGAATAATGGTTTCCAGATTCATCCATGTCCCTGCAAAGGACATGAACTCATCATTTTTTATGGCTGCATAGTATTCTGTGGTGTATATGTGCCACATTTTCCTTGTCCAGTCTATCATCAGTGGGCATGTGGGTTGGTTCCAGATCTTTGCTATTGTAAACAGTGATGCAATGAACATACATGTTCATGTGTCTTTAAAATAGAACCATTTATAATACTTTGGATATATACCCAGTAATGAGATTACTGGGTCAAATGGAATTTCTATGTCTAGGTCCTTGAGGAATCGCCACACTGTATTCCACAATGGTTGAACTAATTTGCACTCACACCGATGGTGAAAAATTGTTCCTATTTCTCCACATCCTCTCCAGCTTCTGTTGTTCCCAGATTTTTTAATGATTGCCATTCTAACTGGGGTGAGATGGTATCTCAGTGTGGTTTTGATTTTCATTTCTATAATGACCAGTAATGATGAACATTTTTTTATGTGTTTATTGGCCTCATAAATGTATTCTTTTGAAAAGTGTTTGTTCATGTCCCTCACCCACTTTTGAATGGGTTTATTTGTTTTTTTCTTGTAAATCTGTTTTAGTTCTTTATAGATTCTGGATATTAGCCCTTTGTCTGATGGGTAGATTGCAAAAAATTTTTCCCATGCTGTTGGTTGCTGGTTCGCTCTAATGATGGTTTCTTTTGCTGCACAGGAGCTCTGTAGTTTAATTAGATACCATTTGTCTATTTTGGCTTTTGTTGCCAATGCTTTTGGTGTTTTATTCATGAAGTCCTTGCCTATGCCTATGTCCTGAATGATTGTGCTAGGCTTTTTTCTAGGATTCTTATGGTGCTAGGTCTTATGTTTAAGTCTTTAATCCATCTGGAGTTAATTTTAGTATAAAGTGTCAGGAAGGGGTTTACTCTCTGCTTTCTGCACATGGCTAGCCAATTTTCCCAACACCATTTATTAAACAGGGAATCCTTTCCCCATTGCTTATTTTTGTCAGGTTTGTCAAAGATCTCATGGTTATAGGTGTCTGGCATTGCCTCCAAGCCCTCTGTTCTGTTCCACTGGTCTATATATCCATTTTAGTATCAGTACCTTGCTGCTTTGATTACTGTAGCCTTGAAATATAGTTTGAAGTCAGGTAGCATAATGCCTCCAGCTTTTTGCTTTTAGCTTAGGATTGTCTTGGCTATGCAGGCTCTCTTTTGGTTCCATATAAAGTTTAAGTTGTTTTTTTCCAATTCTGTGAATAGGGTCACAGGTAGCTTGATGGGGATAGCATTGAATCTTTAAATTACTTTGGGCAGCATGGCCATTTTCACAATCGTTTCTTCCTAACCATAAACACGGAATGTTTCCCCATCTGTTTGTGTCCTCTCTTATTTCCTTAGCAGTCGTTTGTAATTCTCCTTGAAGAGGTCCTTTATATCCTTTGTTAGTTGTATTCCTACGTATTTTATTCTCTTTGTAGCAATTGTGAAAGGGAGTTTGCTCTTGATTTGGCTCTCTGTTAGTCTGTTATTGGTGTACAGTAATGCTTGTGATTTCTGTACATTGATTTTGTATCCTGAGACTTTGCTGAAGTTGCTTATCAGTTTCAGGAGATTTTGAGCTGAGACAATGGGGTCTTCTAAATATACAATCATGTTGTCTGCAAATAGAGACAATTTGACTTTCTCTTTTCCTAATTGAATACCCTTTATTTCTTTTTCTTGCCTGATTGCTCTGGCTAGAACTTCCAGTACTATATTGAATAGGAGTGATGAGAGAGGGCATCCTTGTCTAGTGCCAGATTTCAAAGGGAATGCATCCAGTTTTTGCCCATTCAGTATGATATTGGCTGTGGGTTTGTCATATATAGCTTTTATTATTTTGAGGTACATTCCATCAATTACTAGTTTATTGAGAGTTTTTAGCATAAAGGGCTGTTGAATTTTGTCAAAGACCTTCTCTGCATCAATTGAGATAATCATGTGGTTTTTGTCTTTGGCTCTGTTTATGTGGTGGATTACATTTATAGACTTGTGAATGTTGAACCAGCCATGCATCCCTACGATGAAGCCTACTTGATCGTGATGGATAAGCTTTTTGATATGCTGTTGCAATCATTTTGCTAATATTTTATTGAAGATTTTTGCATCTATGTTCATTATGGATATTGGCCTGAAGTTTTCTTTTTTTGTTGAGTATCTACTGGCTTTTGGAATCAGGATGATGTTGGTCTCATAAAATGATTTGGGAAGGATTCCCTCTTTTTGGATTGTTTGGAATAGTTTTAGAAGGAGTGGTACCAGCTGCTCTGGTAGAATTCAGCTGTGAACCCATATGGATCTGGGCTTTAATTGGTTGGTAGGCTATTAACTGATGCCTCAACTTCAGCCCTTGTTATTGGTCTATTCAGTGTTTCAACTTATTCCTGGTTTGGCTTGGGAGGGTGCAAGTGTCCAGGAATTTATCTATTTCTTCCAGGTTTACTGGTTTATGTGCATAAAGTTGTTTGTAGTAATCTCTGATGGCAGTTTGTATTTCTGTGGAATCGGTGGTGATATCCCATTTGTTGTTTTTTATTGCATCTATTTGATTCTTCTCTTTTCTTTTTTATTAATCTGGCTAGTGGTCTATTTTGCTGATCTTTTCAAAAAACCGGTTCCTGGATTTATTGATTTCTTGATAGGTTTTTTTTGTGTCTGTATCTCCTTCAGTTCTGCTCTGATCTTAGTTTTTTCTTGTCTTCTGCTAGCTTTTGAGCTTTCTTTTTTAATCTTGCTCTCCTAGCTCTTTCAATTTTGATGATAGGGTATCGATTTTAGATCTTTCCTTGCTTCTCATGTGAGCACTTATTGCTATAAATTTCCCTCTAGACACTGCTTTAAATGTGTCCCAGAGATTCTGGTATATTCTCTCTTCATTCTCATTGGTTTTGAAGAACATCTTTATTCTGCCTTCATTTCATTGTTTATCCAGTCAACATTCAGGAGCCAGTTGTTCATTTTCCATTAAGTTGTGCAGTTCTGAGTTAGCTTCTTAATTCCGAGTTCTAATTTGATTGCACTGTGGTCTGAGAGACTGTTTGTTATGATTTCTGTTCTTTTGCATTTGCTGAGGAGTGATTTACTTCCAATTATGTGGTCAACTTTAGAGTAGGTGTGATGTGGTGCTGAGAAGAATGTTTTCTGTGGATTTGGGGTGGAGAGCTCTGTAGATATCTATTAGGTTTGCTTGGTCCAGATTTGAGATCAAGTCCAGGATATCCTTGTTAATTTTCTGTCTTGTTGATCTGCCTAATATTGACAATGGATTGTTAAAGTCTTACACTATTATTGTATGGAGTCTCAGTCTCTTCGTAGGTCGTTAAGAACTTGCTTTTTTATCTGGTTGCTCCTGTATTGGGTACGTATATATTTAGGATAGTTAGCTCTTCTTGTTGCATTGATCCTTTTATCATTATGTAATGCCCTTCTCTGTCTCTTTTGATCTTTGTGGGTTTAAAGTCTATTTAATCAGAGACTAGGATTGCAACTCCTGT
>NW_016108015.1:159965-179604 GCF_001604975.1 Cebus imitator
TCCCATATTTCTTGAAGGCTTTGTTCTTTTAACTCTTTTTTCTCTAATCTTGCCTTCTCATTTTATTTCATTGGGTTAATATTCATTCTCTGATATCCTGTCCTCTGGTTGGTTGATTTGGCTATTGAAACTTGTGTATGCTTCACGAAGTTCTCATGTTGTGATTTCAGCTCCACTGAGTCTTTTATATTCTTCTTTAATTTGTTTTTTTTTTTGTTAGCATTTCATCAAACCATTTTTCAAGGTTCTTAGTTGCTTTGCGTTGGGTTAGAGCAGGATCTTCCTTTTTTCTTTTATATTTCATGTTTTTTTCCTCCTAAAGAGCTGGCTTTATAGTTTATTGTAGCCTAATTTGATTCTTGGTTCTTCTATGGGTGAATACTCTGCATGACTCTCCTAGTTATAGAGAGAATTTGTATGGTGGCTTTCCCAGATATTAGCAGTAATAGTTATGGACTTGGTGTGTGGGCAAGTTTACTGTTTACTATGGGGTTGGAATGGCAAGACTCTCTTAAAGCTTACCCCATTCTCTCATACTGTACACTTAATTTATTTAATTTTTCCTCAGTAGATGATTCAAACTTCAAGCCAGTAGGAGAGGTATCCCTGGTAGGCAACAGTTGTAGCTAAAGCAAATGGGTAGACGCAATACTCAATGGGAGGCAGCAGTTCCCCCTTGCTGAAGGTGACTGCAAAACTCTCACTTAGATGTGCTGAGGCTTTATTAGGGTGAAGAATGGGAATTACCTCAGCTCCCCTGTCACATCAGGAAAGCTATTCTCCTCACAGGCTCGTTTCTTTCTCAGTGTTCTGGCTATTTAGATCAGACATGCACCTCTATTCACATTTAAGAATGTTGATACTCCTAGGAGGGATGAATTGTTACTCTGCTTATACAGGTCAGATTCTGGGGAATGTTTCTTTCTGTGAACTGAATTAACCACAAATATTTCCAGGAAGGCTGCCTATATGTGCATCCATACTATGTTACTGTGGGAGTAGCCCCAGCTGTGTCTTCCATGATGGGAGGAACAAGGACTCCTTTTCCAAAACCCTTCACAATCACTGAGGCTGCCTCCCTTTTGGAGTAGAGGTGCAGACTTTTCCTACTGTGCCCAGCACTGCAATTGTGTCTCCACTGTAAGAAGCTTCCCCAAAACAAACGGGTCAGGGACTCATGGCCTGCTGTTCAGATTCTTTTCTCCCACAAAATGTTTTCTGTGATGTGGTGCTCTCCCCATATCACCGGGAATGGGACTTTCTGAGATCCAGACTGTGAGGACTGTGAGTATTATTGCTCTTCTGGGTCTAGCCACCACCAGTAGGGCTATCAGACTCCAGGCTGGTGCTGGGGAATGTTTGCAAAGGATCCAGTTATATGACCTGTCTTCAAGTCTCCCAGCAGTGGATATCAGCACCAGCTCTGACAGTGGAAGCAGGACAATGATGTAGGTCCTTTGATAGCCCCTGGTTGTAGATAGGCTTAGTGTGCTGCATTTCTTGAACACTGATTATAGTAATAGTGAACTTGTCATGTGGACAGACTCAGGACCTCTGGTTAGCCAAGGTGTTGCAGGAAGTTGTGATAGCTAAGGTCACATAGCTGTTTTCTCCTTCCCAGGTGCAATGTTATTCTACCTGGAGATGCTATAATGGCCTGTGTCAGTTGGCCTCCAGCCAAGAGGTGGCCCTTGCAAAAGAGCACTGGCTGTGGTCGTAGCAGTGGAATTTGAACTTGCCCTAAGTTGCCCAGGGGAAGTATTTGGGTTTCCCAGGTCACATACAGGGTTATAAAGCTCCCAAAAGTTTGTTCTTTATATAAAAGTGTCAGGGCAGGTGGAGAAATACTACCAAGTGGGGGAAGGATTACATGAGTCTAAGCTCAGATTCTTCTTGGGCGGGGCCGTCTGTGGCTACTGTGAGGGACAGGCATGGTTCTCAGGCCACCAACTTAATGTTCTATATGGGAGTATAAATCAAAAGCCAGAAAAGCTTAAGTCTAACGAGGAAGGCGTGTTGAAAGCTGAGATAGGCTAAATCTAGGCTTGTTGCACCAAACTCTTACCCAAGTTGTGAATCAAAAGAAATGTTTTTGGAGAAAATTTCAGATGCTACTTTAGTTAACACACTAATAATAAGAATGTGAACAGCCCTCTGCTGTTATGGAGAAGGTTTTAGTAGACTGGTTAAAAGATCAAAACACCTATAACATTATCTTAAGCCAAAACCTAATCTAGAGCATGAGCCTAACTCCCCTCAATTCTATGAAGACTTAGGGAGGTGAAGAAGCTGAAGAAAAATGTTTGAATCTAAGAGAGGTTAGTTTATGAGATTTGAGAATTTTAAAAATCCATCTCTACTAACATAAATGTGCAATGTGAAGCAACTGCTGATATAGAAACTTCAGCAAGTTACTTACAAAATATACCTCAGGTAATTGAGAAAGTTAGTTAAACTAAACGACAGATTTTTGATGTAGACAAAATGACCTTACATTTTAAGAAGATACCATCTAAGACTTTCATAGCTAGACAGGAAAAATCAATTCCTGGCTTCAAAACTTTAAAGAACAGAGGAATTCTATTGTTATTGACTAATGCAGCTTGTGACTTTTACTTGAAGCCAATGCCTATTTACTATTCCCAAAATCCCAGGCCTTCAGAATTTTGCTAAATCTACTCTGCCTATGCTCTATAAATGGAACAACAAAGCCTGGATGATAGCACATCTGTTTATACCATGATTTAATGAATATATTAAGGCCACTGTTGAGATCTACTGATCAGAGAAAAGATAGCTTTCAAAATATTACTGTTCACTGACAATGCATCTAAGTCACACAAGAACTCTGATGGAGACATAAAAAAAGTTTCATAGTGTTTTTGTGCTTTTTAACACATCCATTATGTGGTCCACAGATCAAGGAGTAATTTTGAATTTCAAGTCTTATTATTTAGAAAACTACATTTTGTAAGTCTACAGCTGCCACAGATAGTGATTCTTCTGATAGATCTGGGCTAAGTAAATTGAAAACCTTCTAGAGAGAATTCACCATTCTTGATTCTATTCACAATGCATGGGAGAAAGTCAAAATATCAACATTAACAAGAGTTTGGAAGAAGTTGATTTCACCTCTCATGGATAATGATAAGGGGTTCAAGAATACTGTGGGGAAATTAACTGCACATGTGGTGGAAACAGAGAAAAAAAATGAGAAATAGAGTGTGACAATGTGACTCAGGTGCCACAACTCATAATAAAACTTTAACAATAAGGAGTTGCTTCTTAAGGATCAACAAAGAAAGTTATTTCTTAAGATGAAATCTACTCATAGTGAAAATGCTGTGAATATTGTTGAAATGACAGCAAAGGACTTAATCACATTACATAAACTTAGTGGCAGGATTTGAGAGGATTGACTCCAATTTGGAAAGTTCTACTGTGAATAAAATGCTAACACACAGCATCACATACTGCAGAAAATCTTTCATGAAAGGAAGAGTCAATTAATGTAGAAAATTTCATTACTGTATTAAGAAATTGCCAGAGCCACTTCACTGTGAGCAACTACAACCCTGATTAGTCAGCAACCATCAACATTGAGACAAGACCCCCAGCAGCAAAAAGATTGCAATTCACTGAAAGATTAGTTGATTAGAATTTTTTAGCAATAATTTTAATGTATATACATTGTTTATATAGACATTACAAACAGTATTATAAATATAACATGTAATGTATATATTATAAATATATTGCAGTGTAAATACAAGTAATATATTTACACTACAGTGTAAACACAATTTTTATATGTACTAGGAAACCAAATGTTTGTATGAATCACATTATTGTAGTAGTCTGGAACTGAACCTACAATGTTTCTGAGGTATACCTCTATGTATTTTTAGCACTGAAATTGAAGTCTCTGACATATTTAATCTACACAATAAACAAAGAGAACAGATGATTCAGGTACCTTTGAGATGCTTTTATATATTGATGATTTCTACACTATTAACATTCATGTAGCAGAATTTATCAGACAGAATTGTCTTCTAAATTGGAGGATAAGTATTATCCAGTCCAGAAGCAGTTTTTACTCAGTGTTTGTTAAATCACCTAAGTAAGATATCTAAATGAAATACTAAAATAAGACTAATCCTGTATCTATTTTGTCTGAGATCCAAGGTGATAATGGATATTAGATACCAAAGCAAGGAGCTAAAAGCTACTTTAACTTTTTGCCTAAGGCGAGTGTTTATGGGGCTAAGATATACTATTAAAGTATGCTGTAAAGCAGACAATGGGAAAATTGGGGAAAGTTGCTGACAGAAGGTATGCATTTTTTTTGCATCACCCAGAATCACAGTGGAAGAGTTCCACCTAAGGGAGCCTCCACAAAGCTAACACAGGTCCCCTAAAGTGAAAGGGTCAGCAATTGTCCCTCTTCACCCAGAGGACCATAAACACCTAGTATAACTGCCTCTATTATGCATATTTTGTCTCTTTTCTTAATTTTATCTCCATTGGCTGTATTCAGCAAGTTAAGAAAGGAAGCTGAATGGAAAGAGATGGAAGGATGACAGGCCTTTTTAAAAAAAAAAAAAATTTTACTTTAGGTTCTGTGGTACATGTGCAGGTCATGCAATGTTGTTGCATAGGTGCATACTATATCCTGCATTTCTCCCCATGTTATCCTTCCCCAACCTCCCCAATCCCCTGCTATCCTTTCCCTAGCCACCCCCCAACTGCCCCCAGCGTGTGATGCTCCTCTCCGAATCCCCGTGTTCTCATTGTTCAACACCCGCCTATGAGTGAGAACATGCGGTGTTCGGTTTTCTGTTCTTGTGTCAGTTTACTGAGAACGATGGTTTCCAGATTCATCCAAGTCCCTACAAAGGACAAGAACTTATCATTTTTTACAGCTGCATAGTATTCCATGGTGTACATGTGCCACATTTTCTTTGTCTGGTCTATCATTGTTGGGCATTTGGGTTGGTTCCAGGTCTTTGCTATTGTGCACAAGGCTGCAATGAACATACGTGTGCATGTATCTTTATAGTAGAATGATTTATAGTTCTTGGGGTATATACCCAGTAATGAGATTGCTGGATCAAATGGAATTTCTATTTCTAGATCCTTGAGAAATTGCCACACTGTCTTCCCCAATGGTTGAACTAATTTACACTCCCACCAACTGTGTAAGAGTGTTCCTATTTCTCCACGTCCTCTCCAGCATCTGTTGTCCCCAGATTTTTTAATGATCGCCATTTTAACTGGTGTCAGATGGTATCTCAATGTAGTTTTGATTTGCATTTCTCTAATGACCAGTGATGATAAGCATTTTTTCATATGTTTTTTGGCATCATATATGTCTTCTTTTGAAAAGTGTCTGTTCATATCCTTCACCCACGTTTGAATGGGGTTGTTTATTTCTTGTATATCTGTTTTAGCTCTTTGTAGATTCTGGATATTAGCCCTTTGTCAGATGGGTAGACTGCAAAAAATTTTTCCCATTCTGTTGGATGCCAGTTCACTCTAATGATGGTCTCTTGTGCTGTATAGAAGCGCTGAATTTTAATTAGGCCCCATTTGTCTATTTTGGCTTTTGTTGCCAATGCTTTCAGTGTTTTAGTCATGAAGTCCTTGCCTATGCCTATGTCCCGGATGGTTTCCCTTCATTTTCTCCTAGTGTTTTTATGGTATTAGGTTTTATATTTAAATCTTTAATCCATCTGGAGTTCTGCTACAAGTAACCTACATCTTTGAACCTTTGGCTGGACAAATCAAAATATGGCATATAAATCTATTTGCTTTTGTTTATTATCTGGACCTGGCCTTTTTTAAAATTTGTTAAACTGTAATACACAGACAGAGAAGTGTAAAACTGTATATGACATTCTAGAAAAGGCAAAAACATTGTTCTAATTAAAAATTAATGGTTTCCAGGCATTAGAAGAGAGAGAGATCTAAATATCTGGAACACAGAAGATTTTTAGAGCATTGAACATACTCTATATGATACCATAATTGTGGATACATGTAATTATACATTTGACCAAACCTACAGAAGGCACAAAACAAGAACGACCCTTAATTTAAACTATGGACTTTAGGTGATAATGATGTCTCAAGGCAGGTTTAATCAGATTGTAACAAATGTACCACTCTAGTAGGGATGTTGATAATGATGGAGTCTGTGCATGTGTGAGGACAAAGCATATGTGAAAATTTTCTATGCCTCCCTCTCAATTTCCTGGTGAAGCTAAAACTGGTCAAAGATATAAATACTTAAAAAATACTATAAATCAAAGTAATTCCTTATGGTAAAAGCTGAGATCTGTTGAGACATGTTGGTGTCTACAACTCACCTGACAGACTCTAAGCGTAGTCTCCTATGCCTTGTAATTTTCTATGCCTAGAATTTGCTGACATTTTATATTGCTTGATCCAGGAGTAGGCTCCCCTTTATGTGAAACTTTAAGTGACTGTCAAAATATCAAAGGCCGAACTTTAAGTGTATTAAATAAATACAAGCCCAAGTTAGAATGAATATGTTTTCCAAAGTTAAGAAGAGAGAATGATGGACTCTAAAGTACTTAGAATTTTGGTAGTTATTTACAGACAAACTATACATTGCAAAGAAATTGTACTTATTTTTAAAAGGTAAAAATATCAAATAGCACTTGTTATTTTGTTTTTCTGTTTAATTTACATTAGTATGTAGTCCAAGGACAATGATGAGGTTATGAAGATTTGGATAGGTATTCCATTGCATAGATTTTGACAAGTTGATATGCTCTAAGTAATCTCATAAAATAAAACTAATAAGCACTATGAAAGCTAGAAAAAAATTAGTCATGGCGTAGGCTGAAAATCCATTTCCTGTTACACACTATCTCACCATCCAATGGAAACGTGACAAATTCATCATTTAAATCCAATGAATTAACAGATTTTATAAGCAAGCCACTGTATTTTTAAGTGTCTTAATATTGTAGATGATTTGCAAACATATACTTTTATCATGTGATCTACCAGAAGAAAAGCAAAAATTGCCTCAAAAGTTTGAAATTTCTAAACTTAGTATTAATCTTCCATGGAAATTTATCTATGGATACAAATGATATGTCCTGTTATTTAAGAACATTTTCTTACTCATATTTTTTAGCAGAAATTCAAAATAACAGATAACTTTTTAAAATGCCAATTTCTAGTTTCACAATAACCACAAGCACAGTTGGATGTATACACTTTCAGTAAATTATCAAGTAGTATCAATATTTCTAACATAATATTTGCAAAGTATTAATCCACCTGGTTTGCTTTCAAGTAGTTTTGATATACATTTTATATACTTTTAAAATAAATAGGCTTACTCTGTTCTGGTGAGTATTCTTAGTGATTGACATGTATTAACTCTTAACCCTCACAACAAACTATGTGATAGGTACTATAATTATACCCATTTTACAGATGAAGAAAGTGAAGCACAGATTTAAGTAACCTGACCAAAGTCATTCAATGAATAAGTGGCTGAGTCAGGATTTTAATAGCAGGAATTTATACTCCTGGTCACTTACAGTGACAAAGTGTGCTATGCTATACAAAATGCAATGTGGTGACCTCTAGCCATCTGGTTCTCCCAAAAGCAAATATTTTAATAGGTCATTATAATAACTTCCAAACCAGTACATTCACTTTATATATGTGTGTATATATATAAAACTTCTATCTCTATAAAGTTTATATCTTCTATAGAAGTTTTATATATATACATATATGTATACACACACATATTATTGTATATATATGCTCACTAATATTAATGTGCTTTGCCATATTTTGCTCCTTTTCAAAACAAAATATATTCAAGGATTGTTGTACATTTAGATCTAAATGATTTTTTAATAGCTTCACAGGCTACTTCCCTGTGAAGGTTTCTGAGAATTCTTATTTTAAAAGAAGAAGGAAAGGGTGGATATATAGTCAACACTATTCTTTTACACTTAAAAATGTTTTAAGTAATTGGTAATTGATATGTTTATTCTTTCTTTTTCTGGGTTAAGGTAGGTCATTCTTAATCCTCTGACATTTCCTCTATTAAATTTTGACATTAAGTTTATTTCAGTAGAAGGAATTTTATTCTCTACATAGTCCCTTTTGTCATGTCATTCTTATACTGCTTAGCACCTGTAAGCTTCCTACACATTGTGTAATACATGTACCTCAGCAGCCTGCAATTTGCAAAGACATGTAGTGTGGTTTTCATTACTGGAATTTTATTTTTTCTCATAAGAGTAACCTTTGAAATCTGGGGAATTCTTCATCTCATTACAAATATATGCTTATATGCAATGTCAGAATCTAATAAATGTCATCATTTATTAGATTCTTAAAGGAGTTCATGCCCAAGAAAATTAAGCACTATAGACTTGGGACCAGTTGTTTAAAGCTGCTCACATGAGTCACTGCACTAGTCTGCTAGCAAGGAACATCCTTCGAGTTCATTCTTTTCCATTTATCCTCTACTCAGCCTCTAAACATTTATCTTTACACTCTTTAGAGTCTTCAGTGATTCTCTATTGCTCTGAACTCCTTAGTTCAGGACACAAGACATATGATGATCTGATTCATCCCTACATTTTTTGGCTTTTACCTTTCACCATCAGCCTTCTAAGAAGTTCATGGCTTCATATGTAGCGTTTCCTTTCCTTGGAATACACTTTTCTACTAATTCATCCCTTAAGTAATACTATCCCTCCTTCCAACGTCACATTCTTTAGGAAGAATTTCCTTTTCCAAGCCTAATTTAAGTTACCTTATATAATGTTTCTCTATGCATATTTCTAACATAAGCACCTGCCACACCCAAGAACCACAGATTTTACATTTTTCTGTTTTGTTTTTGTTTTGTTTTGTTTTGTTTTCCATCAGCACATGGAAAATTCTCCAAGACAGACCATATATTAGGCCACAAAACAAGTCTCAACAAACTTTAAAAAATCAAATCCAGTGGAATGAAACTAGAAATCAATGACAAGGGGACTTTAGAAACTATAAAAATACATGGAAATTAGCAACATGCTCCTGAATGATCATTGAATGATCAACAAAGAAGTTAAAATAGAAAATAAAACATTTTTTGAAATGAATGAGAATGGAAACACAACATACCCAAATAACTGGGATACAGCTAAAGCAGTGCTAAAAAGGAAGATTATAATGTCAAATGCAAATGCCTACATCAAAAAATAGAAAGACCACAAATTAACAATCTGATGTGGCACCTCAACTAGAAAAACAAGAACAGACTCAACTCAAAGCTGTAAAAAATAATAACAAAGATCATAGCATAACTAAATGAAATTGAAAACAAAAGAATACAAAGTATCAATTAAATATAAAGTTGGTTCTTTAAAAATATAAGCAAAATTGATGAACTGCTCACTAGACTTATCAAAAAAAGAAGGAGAACACAAAAAAAGTAATTAGAAATGACAAAAGAGAAATTACAAATGATACCACAAAAATACAAAAAGATCAAAGACTACTAAAACAACCATACATTCATAAACCAGAAAACCTAGAGGATGTGGATAAATTTGTGGAAACATATAACCTCCCACGATTGAACCAGGAAGAAATAAAAATCCTGAACAGATGAGTAATGAGTAGCGTGATTGACTCAGTAATTTTTAAAAACCTCCTAACAACATCAATGACTATGAAACAGGTTTAGATGGAGTCACAGCTAAATTCTACCAAATATATGTGGAAGAAGTGTTATCAATTTTTCTAAAACTCTTTCAAAAAATTGAGGAGGAGACAACCCTCTCTAATTTATTCTAGAAGGCCAATATTACCCTGATACCAAAGCTAGACAAGGACAAAATAAATTTGTAAACTATAGGCCAATACTCCCCATTAACATAGATGCAAAAATCCTCAAAGAAATACTAGAAAACTGAATCCAACAACACATCAGAAAGATAATACACCACAAACTAGTGGGTTTTATTACAGGAATGCAAAGATAGATTAACATATGGAAATTTATTAATAAATGTGATTCATAACATTAACAGATATTTTTTAAAAACCATACTGATCATATTGATGTGGAAAAAGACATTGATAAAATTCAGCATCTTCTTATGACAAAAATCTTCAACAAACTAGGCATTGAAGGAAAACACCTCAAAACAACAAAAGTCATATACACAAACTCACAGCCAATAGGGAATAGGGAATAATTGAAAGAATTGCCGCTAAGAATTGGAACAAGAAAAGAATGCTCAGCTTCACCATTCCTATTCAATATAGTACTGAAATTCCTAGCCAGAGCAATCAGGCAAGAGAAATAAATAAAAGATACCCATATTGGAAAAGAAAGAGTAGAATTATCTCTGTTTAATGATGATATGATCTTATACCTAGAAAACCCTAACAAATCCTCTAAAAGACTACTCTATTTGATAAATGAATTCAGTAAACTTTCAAATTTACTTGATTTACAAAATTTAACATTTCTATATATCAATAACAAGGTGAGAACCAAATCAAGAATTCAATTTCATTTAAAATTGCTACAAAAATAAAGTACTAGGAATACACTGAATGAAGGAGGTAAAAGATCTCCACAAGGAAAACTACAAAACACTGAAGAAATTGCAGATGACACAAGCCAATGGAAAAATATCCCCTACTCACGGATTGGAAGAATAAATATTGTTAAAGTGACCAAACTGACCACCAAATCTACAGATTTAATGCAATTCAGTAAAAATACAAACATTATTTTTCAGAGACTAGAAAAAAACAGCCATAAGATTCTTATGGAAACAAAAAAGGCCACAAATAAACACAGCAATTTCAAGCAAAAAGATCAAAGCTGGAGCATCACATTACCTGAATCCAAACTGTACTATAATGGCATAATAACCAAAATATCATAATACTGGTATTAAAATAGACATAAAGGTTAATAGAACAGAATAAACAACTCAGAAATAAAGCCACATGTCTACGGCCAAATGATCTTTGACAAAGTTGACAAAAACATACACTGGGGTAAGGACCCGCTATTCAATAAATGATGCTGGGAGAATTCAACTGCCATGTGAAGAATGAAACTGGCCCTCTATCTCTCACCATATGGAAAATCAACTTATAGCAAATCACTTATAAAGAATTAACTCTCAAAATATATAAGGAACACCTATAACACAACAGAAAAAAAAAGATTTAAAAATGGATAAATGACTTGAACAGACTTTCCTTCAAAGAAGACATACAAATTGACAACAGATATATATGAAAAGATGCCCAACATCATTAATTATCAAGAAAATGCAAATCAAAACCACAATGAGGTATCACATCATACCTGTCAAGATGGCTATTAACATATTAACAGACCAAAAAATTAGATGTCAGTGAGATGTGGTGACATTGGAACTCTTTTACTCCATTGATGGGAATAAGAACTCTAGCAGAAGCTTTAGAAAAGGGTTTGAAGACTCCCCCAAAAATTAAAAATAGAACTACCATAATACCCAGCAGTCCTACTTCTTGGTATATATCCAAAATAATTGAAATAAAAATCTCTAGGAGAGTTTTTATTCCCTTGTTTGTTGCAACATTATTCATAATGATCAAGACATAAAAGCAATCCAAGTGTCAATCAAGAGGTGAATGGATAAAGATGATGTGGCATATACACACAATGAAATAATATTTAGCTTCAAAAAAGCAGAAAATTCTACAAACTGTGACAACATGAATAGACTAAGTGAAATAAACCAGTCACAAAAGGATAGATACTGCATAATTGTACTTATATGTGATATCTATTGTGGTCAAACTTATAGAAGCAAAACATACAACAGTGATCAACAAGAGCTGACGAGTGGAGGAAATAGGAAGTTGTTCATTAGGCATACAGTTCAGTTGTCCTAGGTGAGTAATTTCTGAAGACCTTTATAACATCCACCTATAATTAACAATATGGTATCGGGCACTTCAAAGTTTAAGAGGGTAGATCTTAGGTATTCTTACTACATACATACACTCACACATGGACACACACCCAAAACAAACTAACTAAATAAGTGGACACAAGGAAACTTTGAGAGATGTTGCACATGTCTATTACCTGGGTTGTGGTGATGGTATCACAGGTATGTCCAAAGTCATCAAATTGTACACATTAAATATATGCAATTTTAAAACTATGATTTGTACTTCAACAAAGCCTTTGAAAAAGAAAGAACATAACCATTTTAATCAAACAAAATCTTGGTAATGTCATACTTCACAAGTTGGTTTTACTGTCACCTATTGATATGTTAACCATTATTCTTTGAAAAAGATTATTTGGCCAAACGTCTATTTGAGAACCACTAAAACTTGACATATTGTAGGTTATTACAGTAATAAAACTCTTCATTTGGTCATTGCTTCAGTTCAACTGTATTCAACAGATACCCAACTACAGTGGCTTAATAAATATTGTTTAGAAACAATAAGTCCCATCTATAATGACTTGCACAGGTCCACAAATTATCAATTTCCTAGATTCATTCTAAATTTTGCTTTACTGCTCTTCTGATCATCATTACTTATAATTGGTACGATGTACGTTATTTGGATGATGGTTACATTTAAAGTGCATACTTCACCATTACACACTATATTCATGTAACAAAAAGTACATTTGTACTTCTTAAATTCATACAAATAATTTTGAAGATGGCTAGTCAGCTCCTTCTATCTGAATTCCAAGCAGAAAGAATAAGGAAATGCATTTTTCTGAAGTCATATACTTTCTCTAAGGTTTTATTGACCAGAACAGAATTGACAACTTATTCTAGCTTATAGGAGGCCAGAAAATGGGTTTTGGCTAATCATATTATTGCTGCAATAAAACACGTTCTTCTGTTAGTAAAGAAGGTAGGTTTATTTGATGTTGGGCAGGCAGCTATTAGTGACTTCCTTTATCATAAAACCATTGTCTAACAAATGTGGAGGATATTAATACATCATGCATCATAATTTGAACAGTCCTAATCTACTAAACTTTTCAACTCTGAGGATAATGGTGCTTTTAAAAACAAATTAGTGACTAACTCTGTGTACTACCATGTTCTACATAAACTCTCTCAAATTATTAAGTGTGAAATATTATAAGGCATAATTTATAAACTCCATTGCATAGAAGCAAAGTAAAACTCTTGGAATAAAATACAAATGGAAACATTTCTAGCATCCAAGGGCCCCTTTAAGATGAACAGAATGATTTTGAAATCAACTGAAAGTTGCTAATACATTTTATAAAGTACCTTTTAGAAATAATTTTTGCCTGTATGTATTACAGGTTTATGACAATGTCAATTCATGTTTTACGTATATTTCTGACACATGTCATAACACTTTAATCACACAAAATTTAAAATATTTTGTACTTATTATGTTAAAACTTTAGAAAAATAATTACCAAGAATCTTTGCCAAGAGTTCTGATACTACGTAACTTCTTTTTAAAGCGCTGGGGATGTCAGATTACACTCTCATTCAATTCTGCATGCACACGTGTGATAATTCTCACAGTGGTGATAACCTGCTTCATGCTGGTCGTCTTTATTTTAGAAATGTAAACATTGCTGTTTTGTCCTTCATTGTATCTTCACTATATGATACAGGAGATATTTAATGAGTATCAGATGAACAAATGCAATTCTTCAATGAATGAATGCATTTGAGACTCAAATTGGACCAATACAATTGCACAAAGCGAATTTCTTCACTGTTGTCATTTGGAATTTTGACTATTCTGAAAAAAAAAAAAAAAAAAAAAAAACACCTTGCTATTTGTTTTGACAAACAAAAAATCTATAATTTGAAGAACTGCCGCTGTCAGAACACTGTAGTTATTTACATTGTTTTCACTATCTGTAAAAGGGAAGCAATTTTGCCAATAACTTCATATTAGTTGGAAATAATGATAAAGTTTCTAATTTAGTGGTTTATAATGAAGAATTAACCAAAACTTCATTAAAACTTTAAGTTTTTAAACTTATGATTCATTATAATAACAATATGTTATTTTTCTTATTCACTATAAAGCAATAGTTTTATACCAGAGGGTCAGAAAACACATTACTCAGTCTACAATTCAGAATCCTTTCACTGCCCTGAAATCCTGAAATCTTTTTTCCCACCAGTTATCGATAATGATTGAAAGTTATCCTTTGAGTTTAGTCTATCAGTCCACATTCAATACTAAAAATAATTATATTCTCCCCTTTTTACAGTAGTATATATAAAACTACTTGAATTATGTTACTACAATACACTACTTTGAAAAGTTAGTAAAGTTGTGCACTACAAAGACAAGTGGGGTGAGTAGGCAGGGAAGAAAGGCATGAAATAGTGCAAGTGGAGAAGAAAAGATAGGTCAGAGAAAATGTTTAAAATAGTTGCACTGGAGTAGGAAGAGACTGGGAAAGACTGATAGAGGACACTGGTCTGTTTTAATTTTCCAAATAGAAGTCAAATAAAACTTTCCATTCAAAAACTAATAAAAATTTTACATATATACCAAAGAATGCAATCATTTCTGTCTCTTACTCCCTATCTTGAACTCAATGTCATATATTAGACTTATTATCAGTTCAAGAGAAGATGGGAGCAGAGGCGGCCATTTAAAATTAGTTATTTAATCAAATGTTTTTGCTGAAACTTCACAATTACTAACACTTAGTATCTTCATTTATTTAATCTCTGGTAGTATTTAAATTAATATCATTCTATTTATGAATTCTAATATTTACACAGTTGTAGCCTTCAAAATGAAGATAATACAAGCCAATTTCTCACACTCTAAAAAATATATAATTGTGCAATCTGTTTTGTTATGGGAATATATATCAATATGATTTTGAACCTTTGTACTTGAACATTTTTATATAATTTTATAATTTTTTTTCTTGAAATGTCTACAAAGCCCTTGAATTTATGTGATTTGGAATCAAAACATTTCACTCGTAGTTGCTCTTCATTTAATTGTATATAGAATAATCATTCCTCAAATTTTTCTGGAAACCATATTATGCATTAGCAAGCAAGTTTATTATAAATACAAATAATCCAAAAAGACAGAAAAGCTTATAAACATTTCTATGTAGCAGGGATAAATACTAACCTTTCTCAAGTTTTCTGACACACATTATTTAATTCTCAAAGACAACTTTAAATTAGCTGTGAGACAGATAAAAGAACTGCACGTCTTATGGCAGTCTGTGTAACCAGTGGTCAACAGCATGTAACAGTATTTACAGTTGAAAAAAGAAATATGCAATAACCCAATGTGTGTATTTTTTTGTCAGTACAGTTTATCAGAAATTTTATCAGAACTAACAGTATTATTGCAGGAAATGGCTATGTATTTGACATAGTTATCTCCTGCCTCATGTAATTCATTTCATTTTGTGTTCTGTGACTAAATTCCATCAGCTCTATTCTATGAATAAATATTATGTTCAAACTGAGGTTAGATCTTTTTTCTGGGTCCATCTAAAGTCCAAATACCTGCAAAGTAACACATCAGCTGACCCACTACAAGAGATAATCAACCAAAGAATTAAAAAATTGAATTTACAAGAAACAAATTGGTTTTATGTTTAGGCCAGGATAGGTAAAATCCTTTATGTGACCTCAGCAAACCCTATATATGCTTTGTACTGAAAACCTTAAAGCTGAGCTTTCAATAATGAAAAGTACCTGCTATATGAAAACAGTTTTTATCCCCAAATTTAGTCCTACAACAGGGTAAGAAACTGGTCACAATGAATGTGCTTGAAGATGGAAATAATCTTGAACAACAACAACAAAATCAACAATCTACTTCCAGTTTCAGGAAAATGTAGGTAAGGAAGTAATTACTTCTAATTACTTCTAATCAGATAGTTTAGATTTATTCTGGTGTTGCTGCTCACTAGCTGTGTGGCTTAAAACAAATCATTGCCTCTTAGTTTTCTCATGCTACAAAATAGAAATATGCCCTTTAAGGTATTATCTAATGCTTACATCCTAGTTGTGATGGAGCTATCAGAAGACAGAACACATGCAAGGTGGTTTAGAAAAAGGCCAGTACATGGAAATTTCTCAATAAATTCTAGATTCTATTATCTTTACCATAATTACAGTAACCAGTTTTTTCCAAATAATAAACTCTGGTAGTTTATAAGAAACTAACTTGTATTATGTAAAGTCTACAATTAGAAGTTAATGGATCCTCTCTGCTTACTCTGAAATAGTGGTGGAGTTAGAAATAGTAAGTTGCATTTGACTAATAGACCCATAAAGGCCCGTTTAACTAATACCCAATCTCCTTCTCTGAAAAGAGGCCTCAAGAGAATTAAAAGCACAGGTTAATCAGTGCCAAATAAAACCAAAGCACACTCCAGTAAAACTGGATTTGAGCATCAAACTCTAATTTTAGGAATAATGTGGAAATGGGTTAGACTATTGGCTTAAGTTAGAGGATTTAAGGAACTTCTTCTAGCTCTTGACTGAATCTTGAAAATTAACCATAATTTGGTTAATAACTTGGAAGAGGGTAGATGATAAAGTAAGATGGCATGATTATAATTCTTTTATTCCCATAAAACAGGAGTTACTATAGATTGGTCATCTTTAAAGACTCCACTTGGGCGATGGTTGTAAATCATTGGAGCTTCTGAATTAGAAAGCCATGAACAAAGATACGGAGCTCCTCTTTGGTTGAGAGAAGAACTAATGAAACTGTAGTGCAATTTTTCTCCCTTACTTGCCCTAGAGGACTATGTAAGAATAAAAGAATTACGATACATATCCCCTTCTCTTCAAAGCTTATCATATAATTTAGAATTACTCAAATTACAATTACAGTATAACAAAACACTTCAAAATTTAGTAGATTAAAACAGTTATTTTATTATCTCAGGTTTTGAGAATCAGGAATTTGGACAAGACCCAAAAAATATGGCTGGAAAGACTAAAATGCTTACATTGACGTGACAACCTGGGACTGGAATAAAATGGAGGTTTACTCACTGACATGTCTGGCAATTTATGCTGGCCATTGTGAGGTGGCTAGCTGAGATTTTTCACATGACCTCTGCATGAGGCCTCAACTTTCTCATAATATGGCTTATGATAAGGGGGAAATAAGCATGTATATTTTTAGCAGTAATATTTATTTTATAGGAGAAATCACAGTCTATTACAACATTGTCATGTTATTCAGGCAACTGGGAAGGTTTTCTTAAAGAGCCAAGATAGGTTTTCTCAAAATTCCGACACTTATAAATATATAAAATATTGATGCCACTTTGACATACACTTTGCTAGCACTGTGTACATCTATGTTTCACTATTTTCATTGACATTATAGGAATTCATTCAGTGGCCATTTTTTCTTTAAATCATAGGCTGGTGATATCCAGGTTCAGGAATATTATTTACTGTAATATTTTAACTGTGTAATATAGTGTTTAGATATAGATGGTGGTAAATAGATGCTTGAATTTGACTAAAAGAGTAAACCACAAGTCACTAAAAACAAATACTTTTTTCTTGAAGAACACAAGGAGAATAGGTGAATTTGTTACTTTTCTGAAATCCCAAAGGGAAAAAGATGCATTTAAAATATTGCCTTAAAATATTAGCTTGCACCAAAGAAACCTAAGTCCTAACTATATATGACCTGACTTAATGGCCTATGTAGTTTCTCAATGTTTTGATTTATTGTAGAGCTGTTATATTAGATCACAAGTAAAAGTAATTACTTACTTATTTAGCTAATTATTAATAAATGCCCCCAGGTTCATTGTCAACTTATATGAAATAAAAATGAGAGTCCCTATCATACACAACACATCAAAAATAAATTTCTGATATAATAAAAACCTAAATTTGTAAGATGAACTTCATAAAGAAGACCCAACAACAATTACAAATGAAAAATTAGGTGATTTTACTCATTAAAATAAGAGGTTTTTAAAACAAAGACACTATAAAATAAGCAAACTCTGAACATGACATTTGAGAGATGTTATGTGTAATACAGGCAACTAATAAGGATTATAATTACAACAATATAAAGAGTACCTATAAATCAATATAAACAAACACAAATACAAAAACTAATCAAGAGATTTTAATAAAACTATCAAAGATGAATAATACTGTACCCAAATCACCAATAAATGTATAATAACATGTAAGCATTGACAAGTTATATTGTGATATCATTTCATAACCAAGTGTTTGGCACATATTAAAAAGTCTGATAATATAAACTACTGAGAAAGATTTGGAGAAATTGTAACTATGGTTTACTTCTATGGCAGTTTGATTTGACATTTTTAAAAAATTCTAATTACCTGGAAATATTTATACTCAATGACACAGTAATTCTACTTGTAGGTATATATTGCAGCAAATTCTTGTACAAATTCACCAAGATAGGGAAGCAAAGATTTTTTTAATACCAAACTAAAATAAACAAACCACAAACCCATCAACAATATAATGCAGAAATAAATTATGGTTGTGTTAGTCCAATCTCATGCTGCTAACAAAGACATACCCAAGACTGGGTAATTTATAAAGGAAAGAGTTTCAATTGATCACAGCTCAGCATGGTTAGGGAGGCCTCAAGAAATTTACAATCACTGTGGAAGGGGAAGCAATCATGTCCTTCTTCACATGGTGGCAGAAGAGAATCATGAGACATTTTTATTATTCTATTACCTCCCACTACATCCCTCCCATGGCATGTGGAGATTATGGAAACTACAAGTCAAGATGAGATTTGAGTGGGGACACAGCCAAACCATATCATTAATCTAATAATGAGATACTACAATATCATACAGTAGAATAAAATGAATAAATTATGTGCAGCAACATAAGTGAATTTCTAGAATTTTATGTTGAGTAGAAATATACAACTTTCAGAAGCATACATTGATTTCATCAATATAAAATTTAAAAATATTCAACAATATCTTAAGATCAAAAAAACTCAAAGTCTAGAAGAAGACAAGAAATGGCTAAGATCAGAGCAGAATTGAAGGAGATAGACATACAAAAAAACCCTTCAAAAAATCAATAAATCCAGGTGCTGGTTTTTTGAAAAGATCAACAAAATAGACAGACCACTAGCCAGATTAATAAAAAAGAAAAGAGAGAATAACCAAATTGATGCAATAAAAAACGATAAGGAGGATATCACCACAGATTCCACAGAAGTTCAAACCATCATCAGAGATTATTACAAACAACTCTATGCACATAAACTAGTAAACCTGGAAGAAATGGATAAATTCCTGGACACTTGCCTCCTCCCAAGCCTAAACCAGGAAGAAGCCAAAACCCTGAACAGACCCATAACAAGGCCTGAAGTTGAGGCAGCAATTAAGAGCTTACCACCCAACAAAAGCCCAGGTCCAGACGGGTTCACAGCCAAATTCTACCAGACACACAAAGAGGAGCTGGTACCATTCCTTCTGAAACTGTTCCAAACAATACAAAAAGAGGAAATTCTTCACAAATCATTTTATGAGACCAACATCATCCTGATTCCAAAACCC